>NW_018024848.1:0-5051 GCF_002006095.1 Pseudomyrmex gracilis
CCGCCCGAACAGGTGATTTCGTGTTAATATTCGGTCGTTATCTAGCGCCCGGACATATAATATATAACAAGGTAAAATCGAGTGACTCGGATACGTTGAAGCTACCATATAACCACACGGGAGGTTTAGTAGTAATCTCCGGATTTTGGTTTGGTTTGGTTTTGTTTGTTTTAAGCTGTTACAGTTAACAAAAATCCTACAATGGCTTGGATCCAAAAACTATCCAAAGAGCAACTAATTAATGAGCTGACGAGTCGCGAGATAGACTCGTCAGGAACAATCGAAGAACTACGACACAGACTCAGAACTTTCTCAAAAGAAAATCCGACGTACCCGGNAACGCAGGAGCGTGCCACAACCGAAGTGCAAAACCCACCGCAACAAGTCACACCTGACGCAGGAAAAGCACTGAGTCAACTGCGCAAGTGGGGGGTACAATTCGACGGGAAAGACCCGCTCGGCTTCCTCGAGCATATTGAAGAACTAGCCGAGGCAGCGGGCTGCCCAGACGAAACGTTGTTAAAAGCATTACCGGTTCTGCTACGCGGAGAAGCATTGTTGTGGCACCGGGACAACAAGGCGTTCTTCGGCACGTGGCAGCAGTTTCGAAAAGAGTTTCTGAGTCAGTACCTCTCACCAGCATTCCGAGAAAAACTTACAACAGAGGTACTGAATCGGAAACAAAAACAAAACGAGCCGTTCAAAACGTATGCAANCGAGCTCCTTACAAAGATGAGACAAGCGGGAGAGTTCACAATTGAGCAACAACTGCAGCGTCTATACACGAACATGGCACCCGACTTCAAGTTCTTCATACGTCGAGGAAGCTTTCACACGANAGGGGCACTAACGGCGTTAGTAGCCGAGTATGAAGAACTTGAAAAACAAAAGAGAGAATTCCGGAAGCCACCGGCAGCCGTCGCAGCAGCGGTGTACAGCCGAGCAGAATNCTGCTGGCGCTGCAAACAGCGAGGCCACACGCGACAGCAGTGCCAGAGGCCAGCAAAGAAATTCTGCTCGCAGTGCGGCAAAGACGGGGTGCTGACAAAGGATTGTCACCCGCGCCCGGGAAACCTCGCACGGACCGGGGAAACTGCCGCAGCGATCCGGTCCGAGCAGGAATAAANTTCAAACCGCGGTCGTACATTTGGATAAAATTCCACGGAAACACGATCGAGACACTTATAGACANCGGATCGGACCTCTCATTTATCAATAGTGAGGCCGCAGAATTAGCGCAAAAACATGGCTACACGGAAAGAACAGCGGACACAGGGATTACGGTCGCCAGTGGGAACCAGTCAAACATAAAAAGGGCATATCGACTAAAGATTTCCTACGAAGGAAAAAAATACAAACACAACTTTTTAGTCATGCCAGGACTACCAACACCGATGCTCATTGGGGTAGATTTATGGCACAAAATGGAGTTGCCAATTTTCCCAGCAGAAGGACAAATTTTTCAGCAAAGGGAACAGAACCAAGACATTCTGACAATGGCGGAAGGATTGTCGCCATTGGTAGAAAGAGAGAAAAATCAACTGAAGGAATTTCTGGACAACAAACTCCAGAAATGCNAAAACGTCAAGGGTCTGACCAGTATTTTGCGCCATCAAATTCGACTAAAAAATCAAACTTCAATTAAACAAAGATACAGACCAAGAAATCCGGCGATGCAAGCAATAATCGACACAGAGGTAGACAAGATGCTGGAGGAGGGAGTAATAGAACCGTCAAAAAGCGCTTGGAGTTCACCAGTCATAATAGTGAAAAAGAAAAACGGAGAATACCGGTTCTGCATCGACTTCCGGAAAGTAAATGAAGTCACGGAGAAAGATGCATACCCGNTTCCGCACATNCCNGCAACACTGGATAAATTAAGAGGGGCTCGATATTTATCCACNATCGATCTCAAAAGCGGCTACTGGCAGGTACCGCTGACACCAGAAAGTCGAGCAATAACGGCATTCACCGTACCAGGCAGAGGACTCATGCAATTCCGGGTGATGCCGTTCGGCCTGCACTCGGCACCNGCAACATTCCAGCGTNTANTANACACAGTTTTGGGACCGGAACTGGAACCGCATGTGTTGGTCTATCTCGACGATATAATAGTCACCAGCAAAACATTCGAGCAACACCTGACGCTGCTAAAAAAAGTGTTTCGGCGTCTACNGAACGCGAAATTAAAACCAAATCCGGACAAATGCCGATTCGGCTGGGAAAGTTTAAAATATCTCGGACATGTCATTAACCGACACGGAATCCACACTGATCCGGAAAAGATAGCAGCAATCNCGGAATGGCCAACACCGACGAATCTAAAAAAAGTGAGACAATTTCTAGGAGTGGCCTCCTGGTACAAGCGCTTTATAAAAAANTTTGCAACAATCGCAGCACCGTTAACACAGCTCACCCGGAAAAACATCAAATGGCACTGGGAAGACGCACAAGAACAAGCATTTCAGCNCCTTAAAAAAATACTGACCACCGCACCAGTACTAGCATGCCCGGATTTTACAAAACAATTNATATTACAGACGGATGCTAGTACTCACGGACTGGGGGCAGTTTTAACGCAGAACTCGGAGGAAGGCGAACGAGTAATCGCCTACGCCAGTCGAACACTCAATGGCGCCGAGAAAAACTATAGCGCAACCGAGCTGGAATGTCCTGCCGTGGTCTGGGGTATACGGCGAATGAGAATGTACCTGGAAGGGTACAAATTCATCGTGATAACCACCGACCACCAGTCACTGAAATGGTTGCAACGGCTCGAGGAACCAACTGGCAGATTAGCAAGATGGTTGTTNGAGCTACAGCAATATACATTCGAGATGAAATACCGGAAAGGTGCATTAAATAAAGTAGCAGACGCTTTGTCTCGAAAAAAATGAGCTGTGTAACATCCAGGTCGAGAAACCATGCAGATGGTATAATAGAATAAAAACAAAGTTGATAGAATCTCCAGAGGACCTACCCGACTATCAGATCCGCGACGGAAAACTTTATAGACACGTGCTACACAGCCTCGATTTCCGAAAAACGGAACCCGAGGAACAATGGAAACGTTGCATTCCCACGNGAGAACGACTCAGCATTATGGCGCGCTTCCATGACNAACCAACCGCGGGTCATTTAGGGGCAGCAAAGACAATAGCACGGGTGGCACAGCTATATTACTGGCCAGGCATGTTCCGAGACATACTAAAATATGTCCGGACCTGCGATAATTGTCTACGGCACAAGATTCCGCCGACAAAACCGGCGGGAAAACTCCACACTGAGCCAGTAAATGCACCTTGGCAACAAGTGGCCATTGACCTAATCGGTCCATTACCGAGGTCAAGTCAAGGATGCATTTGGCTGCTAGTCATGCAAGATAGATTTACGAAATGGGTGGAGTTAAAACCACTACAAAAGGCCACCGGTTCTGCTGTCACGACAGCATTTTACGAGCAAATNGTGCTACGACACGGCTGCCCGGAGGAAGTAATTTCCGACAACGGCACACAACTAAAGTCAAAACAAATGTCTNAAATGTTACAGAGTCTAGGAGTGCATCACAGATTTACACCAGCCAGAACACCGCAGTGCAACCCAGTGGAAAGGACGAACAGGTCAATCAAGACGATGATAGCGCAATACGTCACACGCAGCCAGAAAAAATGGGACGAGAAAATCCCAGCTCTACAGTTCGCCTACAACACGGCGCGACACGACTCGACCGGATACTCGCCAGCTTACTTAAACCATGGCAGAGAATTGGCACGCCCAAACAACAAAGATCGTCTACCACGAGCCGCCGCAGCCGCACCACATGTACTGAAAAGAAGACTAGAAGATGCGTTCGAGCTAGTCAGAATACATTTTGCTCGAACATTCCAACACCAGGCGCGACATTACGACTTACGGCGACGAGATTGGAGACCGGAAATAGGAGAGGAGGTGTGGAAACGAGTGTACTCGCTATCAAACAAAGCGCGAGACTTCAACGCAAAACTCGCGCCACGTTATATCGGACCGTTAAAAGTCAAACGATACATCTCTCCAGTAATNGCGGATTTAAAAGACCAGCAAAACAAGTGGCACCGGCACGTGCACGTAAGAAACCTAAAGAGAATACGACCGAGCGATCAAAACAACGACAAGGAAAACGATAGCGAAACAGAAACAGACGAAAACGAACCACGAGCAACATCAACAATAGAGATCAAGGGCGGACACCCGAAAAACAACAGCTCCCGGCATATAAAAGCCGCCGAAAAAATCGTCTCAGCACCATTCGCCACAATGAGCGCAGAACAGGCTTTTGCGGAGAATTATTCTCAAATGCCAGACGAGACTCTGGAAACGCTCTTTGAGAGCATAATCCACCTGGTGGATAAGGAAATAGCACCGCCGGAATCAAAACCGGTTAAGAACCGACGAAAGGTTCTAAAAGACCTTTTCGGGGATTCAGACCTTGACGAGGACCTCGACGGGCCAAAACCAACGGCCCCCGCTAAGACGGTTNCCGAGACGGCAAGGAAGATCCGCCGACTGACGGCGCCGGACGTAAACGACCGCCGAGCAGCACCGGGGACACGGATCCGGGCTACTGCTTGGCCGTATCCAGCCAGGATCCAGGCTCCCGTCACCGAGGCCACGGTTACCGTCATCGCCGCCGCTCCTGTACTGCCGCCAGCTCCATCCGGCACCCAGGTAGAGATCCAGCCAGGGAGGTTCATCGACGTGCCACACAAGGCCCGGCACGCCTGGCAAAAATTTAAAGCGGACCTGCCGATGGCCGATNGATCCTGCGTTTCGACGGCCGAAGACGCCTAAAGACGTGCAAAAACACGTCTTTCCCCTGAGAAGGAGGGGGATGTAACAATGCAAATCGTTACGGTTGGGACCGACCATCCGTCCCGGCTAAAAACGCGGCGCTTTGCGCCAAATAATCACCTGAAACAAGCGTATATTAAAATATACGCTGACGGCCTGCGCGCCGCCCGCACCGCGCGTTTCCCCGCGCCAAAAAGCGACTTACGCGCCGCCCGCACCGCGCG
>NW_018024849.1:0-4971 GCF_002006095.1 Pseudomyrmex gracilis
TTTTTTTTTTTGTGTGGCTGTGTTATTGAATAAATCAAGGCCAATCAGGGCCGATCCATAGACGTAGAATGTATAGACTGCGTGTTTCCTACATAGACTTATATAATAGACAAAGCATTCGTATACGAGGAGCTGAAGACTTCATTAAAAAAAATAGAAATAGTCGAGGAGCAGTTCTCTTCTTTTCTAGCAGTGAGTTGATTGGTAGCTGCAGCAGGCCGAGAGCAACGAAGATAGAGTCCGAGAGTCAGTTGAGAGAGAGTGATAATGAAAGGTGATAGCATAGACTTGTGAGATGATTGGTCCCTCACCGCTCTTATTATAAAAAAGAGAGACAACCACTCCAGCATTATTTCTGTCCTTTAATGTTGTCTTTATTTTCCTCATATGAATGTTCCGTCTATTATATAAGTCTATGGTTTCCTACCTTTGCCATGTTAAGAAAATGTCTTTAACGTTGAGAGAGACAGCTGGTGTTGAACAGTAACCTCATCTTTGTTGAGCAAAGTAGTGGGAGAAAAAGAAGTCTTCGCTGCAGGGATGCCAGATTCCGGCCGCTTGGTAGCATGCGGTAGCATGGAGGGGATGCGCACACAGCTTCGAGCCGTGACATGAAGCTGTGTGCGCATCCCCTCCATGCTACCGCATGCTACCAAGCGGCCGGAATCTGGCATCCCTGCTTCGCTGATTGATAGAATAGTAGTGGAAAAGTGGGGATAGAAAAATAGTGGGGGTGAAGAGGAGTGAAAAAGATTAAGGCCTGGTTTATACGGGCAATAACTGTTAACTTATGCCGGAACCGGTGGAGTTTAACTTATAGGATTTCAATACTTCTGTTTTTACGCATTCGACAATTTTGTATAAACAGAAGCATTGAAATCCTATAGTTAAACTCTACCGGTTCCGGCATAAGTTAACAGTTATTGCCCGCATAAACCAAGCCTAAGAGGTGATGGCAGGTTAAATGGTATGAAACAGTTATATATGTAATACTTCTATATGGCTAGTTGAGCTCTCAGCGCGGTTCCAACACTACGGTGCAGACAATGCTCTACTCTCTTTATTACTCTTTATCACTGTTCAGTTTGTTTGAAAGCGCATGCGTGACATGTATCCATAATGCTTATATTGGCTGCGTTCCGATATTCACTGCCAGTACTGAAAATCTATAGCACATGTGACGTGAAGTATAACCTCGAAATTTTCCCGCAACGCTTGCGCATTACCAATTATTGAACACTCCTCCTACTCTTTCTTGGAGAGCCAATAAGCATCTATCTTCTATCCTTCAGTGTTGGGACAAGTCCCGCTTATGGAAAACTTGCTCAACTAGCCATATAGGAGTATTACATATATGGAAACAGTAGAGCCTCTTGCACAATGGACGGAATAGCGATAGCGATAGAAATAACAAAAGTTTTAAAGAGTTTATATTTAAAAATAAAGATAGGAACAGCGGAATCTAACATACAAAACTACACATGTATCAATGCAGATCAGAAAATCGGAATAAGCAATAGCGATAAAATTTCCGACGAGTTGGAATTCTGTGTTAAAAACTGTGTTATTTCTATCGCTATCGCTATTCCTTCCATTGTGCAAGGGGCTTAGGTCCTGATCCCACCACAGACATTGATAAACAGAGAGAGAGTTACTGTTCAAAGTATGTTGTCTCTGTCAACCATGAAGACATCTTTTCAGCCAAACGCGCAGTCTATATAGACTGCTTTCCTTTTAGAAGACAGTCGACACAAATCGACACAAGAATCATTCTGTCTTTGTTTCTCACTGAATACTGAACGAAGACAGAATGACTTTTGTGTCGACTTATGTCGACTGTGTCTCCTAAAAGGAAAGCAGCCATATTCTACGTCTTTGAATGTGTATAGTACTGACTTTCTGAACGCTGATAATTTTAATACATTTTGAGTGTACACTCGGCGTAATAGATTCGTTTCGTGGGCGCGGGACACTGAACTATAATATGGAACGCGCCTTGCCATTGTGCGAGCTGTCCGCGATAGAGAGCATCACAACTAGGATCTCTGTCTTTGTCTCGTCGTCGCTGATTGGTTGAAATTTATACGAGTACAGTCCAAGACAAAAGAACAACGAAAACTAAAGAATGACTGTGTTCAGCAGAAATCAGCGCTCAGCAATTGCTGAGTGACTGAATGACTGAACACAGTCACTCTTAACTTTTCGTTGTTCTTTTGTCTTGGACTGTACTCGTATAAATTTCAACTAATCAGCGACGACGAGATAAAGACAGAGATCCTAGTTGTGATTACTGAACTATAATATGGAACGCGCCTTGCCATTGTGCGAGCTGTCCGCGACCACAACTAGGATCTCTGTCTTTGTCTCGTCGTCGCTGATTGGTTGAAATTTATACGAGTAAATTTATACAGTCCAAGACAAAAAAACAACGAAAAGCAAAGAATTACTTCATTTAGCAGAAATCAGCGCTCAGCAATTGCTAATACGCAATCATTCTTTATTTTTCGTTGTTGTTTTTTCTTGGACTGCACTCGTAAGCGCTGATTTCTGCTGAACGCAGTCATTCTTTACTTTTTGTTATTCTTTTGTCTTAGACTGTATAGATTCAACCAATCAGCGACGACGAGACAAAGACATAGATCCTAGTTGTGATGCTCTCTATCGCGGACAGCTCGCACAATGGCAAGGCGCGTTCCATATTATAGTTTAGTAGTCACAACACCTCGAACACGAGCCCGACACAGATAGGCACGCCCATTGTAAAAAGACGGCCGTGTATCGCGTAGTAGTAGTAAACAACTGCACATCCTCCTCTCCCCCATTTGTTCTGAAAATATAAAAACGACTACAGACTGGCATTTGCTTCTCTCGCGAAGAGGCGTGTGCCATTTAAGCAAAGAGGAAGAAGAAGATTAATATATATTTGCATATCTCATTACAATCTCCATACAATAACTAGTCCACAGCATTGCATGATTGAACATAGAAAAGTATTATTTTTCCAAATATTGCTTATTCTTATAAATAATATTTATGTGTTTAATGATTTTATTCTTAGTATAGGTTAGTTGATTTTTTCTTCATTGTTTATATTGTTGCGCTCACGACTAATGGAGGGGATACGCACACGGCATGAAGCTGTGTGCGTATCCCCTCCATGCTACCGCATGCTACCAAGCGGCCGGAATCTGGCATCCCTGATCCCGAGCCGTTGGTCCAGCCTTTTGTCAATTCCGAGTCCGGCTTCAAACTTCCCGCTTGAACCACTCCGTAAACAACCCCGTTGATATCCGAACAAAAGCATCTAAAGCGATCGATCGTTCGACAAACATCTTCTTATACCGCGTGGACGACACGCGCCGCATCTCGCAACACTGCCCTCTCTCTCTTCTAAATCATCGTCCCGATGATCAAAAAGAAGTCAACCTTCCCGCTCTCTTCCATACTGCTGTCCCAGAATAAATGAGCCAGTTGACCGGAGAAACTCTTCCCGAGAATCCCCTTTGGGGCTTCCTGTGTCTACAAAATTCTTCCGACTTCGGACAAGGGAGAGAGGAAAACTCACGTGGACCTATCGTTCAAAAGAACACCCCAAGTCTTCGCCTCGGTATTTACCCAAAGACCCACGGAAAACCACGTTCAAAACCGTGAGTAAGACGGACTTGAAGCATGATTTCAAAGACGTAGACTTTGCAACGACTCGACGCGACGCAGATGTTCCCCGACGTCCAACGACGAAACGGAAAGACTCGGAGTAGCAACGGAGTTATACCTGAAAGAAAGAAAACTAAACGAGTAACTATGCTTAAAAAAAAAAAAAACAAATACCCATAACATCTAAAGACAAAAACAAGTACACTCACCCATTAGTCTACACGGGATTCAGACGCGTGCTCCCACCTTTCGCAAAACGAAGCGAACCTATCAGCATGCACCACCTTACTTCTATGCCTATCCGAGCGACGAATACAATATACCACATCACACAATTTCTTAATGACAACGTAAGGCCCCTCCCAATTTCTCTGCAACTTAGGAGCTTTCCCCTTGCTTCTGCGAGGATTAAAAAACCAAACCTTTTGCCCGACATCAAAAAGAACGCGCCTAGCTTTCAAATCGTATCGCATCTTTGCCTTGTTTGATCTCATTTCTAAATATTTATATTATTATATTGTTATTTCTATATAACTTTTCTTACATAAGTTTTATATATTATAAAATGTTTCTATGGTGATTTCTCATATTTAAAGTAAACTAAAATTGAAATCAAGTGTATCGTCAAAGAAGGTCAATATTGAGCATAAACGTGATGACAACAAAAAGATATTTTTTAGAAAAATTTTATATAATGTGCAACACTAATGTTATACATAGGCTGCGTTCGGGGAGCACGCTATCAGCGCTATTGCATCATTCTATCTTTCTTTTACATCTAATGAGCAATAACGATAGAATGATGCAACAGCGCTGATAGCGCGCTCCCCGAATGCACCCATAGTATCCCAGACGGCACATGATATCATTTGATTGTAGAATGATATCGTTTCTACGTCATTTTCGTGATATCATGTGATATCACATCCCTGAAATATCATACAGATATTCTTCTAAGAATATTAGTACTGTTTTCTTTCAAGTATATCTCAAAGACATCGCTTAATGTATAGGAAATTTGAATGCAGTGTATTACACTCTCGTGATACTCTTATGATATTTTTGAAATATTTATTGATGATATCACAAATCTTTGCACAATATATTATGCGCAAAATATGAAAATCAATTCTCAAGTTGCAATGTTTACATTGCACTGCAATAATTTTATTAAATAATAATTAAAATAAATAATAAACAAAATGTGTACAATAGCTCAAGAATAAGTAGATAAAAACAATTATAATTTAGTAAGAAGCAAGTGGTCTCGCGGACTGAGTGCAAGGGCTGCGGATATGGGCTTGCGGAGGTCTCGAG
>NW_018024850.1:0-1771 GCF_002006095.1 Pseudomyrmex gracilis
AGATTCAAGTATGTATCATTTTTTTATTTAGAAATGCATGCTAGTTTTAAGTCATTAATGTTTTTGTGTGCTGGATCTATAATTTATTTAATATCAAATAATCAAGATATTTGTTTCTATGGAAAAATAAATGAATTTATTCCGATTGTTATAATAAGATTTTATATTTCTAGAATTTCTTTATGTGGAGTTTTTTAGTCGAATGTTATTCGACAGATTTAATTAAAGATGAGTGAAAATAAGCTTAGAAGAAGAATGCAAAAAATAAGACTTCAATTATAATAGAAAGAATCATATCTAGTTGCAATGCATTATACACTCATAAAGTAGAAAAGCCTTGGTATGTGGACTCACGGGTTACATCACGTCATCATTGTACAATCATTACAGATGATTGGAATTGAAATTAAGACTAATGTTTTAATTTTATCAAATCATGCCGCCATGGAAATGAAGTTTTTTAAAATTCTTAATGAAGAAAGAATTCTAAGTCAGGATTGGTCATGGTCTTTGTGAAACTAAATGGTAGAGTTGATTATTTATCATATAATTCTTTCAACTAAAGAACAGAGAGAATTGAAAATACATAAGCTGGAATAATTGATACGAAGAGTTTAAGAATAAATAATAAAATCTGCCTTATAATTATAATACTTACTTATAATAATTAAAACAGAGATTTCTTGTCCTGTTAATCCTATGAGCGTTAGAAGGAGGTGTCCAGCAATTATGTTAGCTGCTAGTCAAATTGCTAAGGTAAAAGGTCGGATAATAACCAATCTGAATGATTTAATAATAACTATAAATGGTAGTAATACTGATGGAGTACCTGAGGGAGTAGATATGCCATTATTTCATTAAAAAAATTAATTAATCCATATGTGATAATTCTAATTCGTAACCTTAGAGATAAAGATAACCTTAAGGATAAGTGTCTTGAGGCTGCAAAACTGTAAAGAAATAGACCTATACAGTTGTTGAATAAGATAAATATAATTGTAGCATAAAAAAGTATGATGCTAGAAAAAGAATATTGGATAACACCTTTGAATGCCTTAAAGATGAAGAAAAGGATTAAGTTACTTACTATATATATTCGTGATGGAATTAGTCAAAATCTTAGTCAAATTATTGAAATAAAAATTATTATTCTTATTCAGTGTAACGCAACTGAGTTAGATGTTGAAGGTTCAAATACTCTAAATAGATTTGTTATTATTAATATAAATTTGATTAAATTTTATGGGCATTGAGATTAAATGTGAAATATGCTAGTTTAGTATAAATAAGATCATTTATATTAAAGAAACTTTAAAAGAAAATTTTTTTTGTTGGTGGGTTAATTATACTAGAGAAATGAATGGATAAAATTAATAAGTATAATAAAAATATGTTTAAGCATACTACAGATATTCAAAGTAAACGTCCTATTTGTGGTATATAAAAATATTAAAACTTAATATTTTTAAACTGACACTTTAATGTTTTTATAACCTAATTCTTATTTATAATAATCGTTATTTTATTATGGATTGATTTAAAAACTCAAAACTTACAATTTTAACTATTAAATGAATTAAATATAATATAAGGTCTAAATCAATTATGAGTTTGATAGAAGTATGAGTTTGATAGAACTCATAATTGATTTAGACCATATATTATATTTAATATATGGTCTAATAGTATAAAACTGTGGTTGATCTCGCAGATTTCTGAGCATTGTCCAAAAATTAATCCAGGTCGATTTATTCAGATTATTATTTGATTT
>NW_018024850.1:6366-10272 GCF_002006095.1 Pseudomyrmex gracilis
TTTAAAAGAAAATTTTTTTCTTGTTGGTGGGCTAATTATACTAGAGAAATGAATGGATAAAATTAATAAGTATAATAAAAATATGTTTAAGCATACTACAGATATTCAAAGTAAACGTCCTATCTGTGGTATATAAGAATATTAAAACTTAATATTCTTAAATTGAAACTTTAATGTTTTTATAACCTAATTCTTATTTATAGTAATCGTTATTTTATTATGGATTGATTTAAAACATCAAAACTTACAATTTTAGCTATTTAATGAATTAAATATAATATATGGTCTCATAGTATAAATCTGTGGTTGATCTCGCAGATTTCTGAGCATTGTCCAAAAATTAATCCAGGTCGATTTATTCAGATTATTATTTGATTTCATCGGCCTGGGATAAAATTTACTTTGATTTTTAGGGATGGAACAGTTCATGAGTGAATTACATCTGTAGATGTGGGTCATAATCGAATAAGGTATTTTAAAAAAATAATGCAGCGGTTGTCAACATCCAATAAGCGAAAAGAAAAATTGTTTTTGTTTGATATAAAAGAATCAAATTATATGTTTATAATATCAGAATATTTGTATGATCAGAATCATTAGTGACCTAGAACTTTAATGGTAATGTTGTTTATTAATATTTTATCTGTAAGATATAGAGTTTTAATGAATGGAATAATAAAACAAAATGGAACAATAAAACTTAGTGTAATTATAAGGACAATATAGTTTATAAGATGTCAATAATGTTTCCTTCTAGAAAAAATTGATTAGAAAAATTATTGTATCACAATGATAATATAATTAGAAAACTTAATGTTGTAATAAAATTTAAACCTATTATTGTGAAGTCATAAAAGAAGATGATTATATCGTAGATATGAGTAGTAGAATTTTGACGACCTATGATTCGTGTATTAATTTGTAATAAAAATTTAGATTTTATATATGGTATTTAGCACCCTGGCACTTAGTCTGCTATATTAAATTAATTTGTTGAAGAACTTCATTGTAACTATAAAACATAAGAGAATAGGATTGCAGTCGTTTAATGAATAAATTTTGGTGGAATATAGAAATAATTTTTTGTGTGGATGCTAAAGATTCTCAAATGCAAGCAAGTAAAATTAGTCTTATAATTAAAATAAGTAAATTTATTGAAAAAATAATAATTCATGAAACAAATGTCTCATGGTAATTTCTATATCGGCACGATACTCTCTAAGTCCTAAGAAATGTTGAAAAAAAGAGGTTATATTGACACCAGTAAATATTTCTCGAAATTAACTATTTAATAAAAAATTATTCAGAGCGTAACCAGTAATAAGAAGGTATCAGTGAATGAATCCTGCAATAATTGAAAATTACAGCTTCTATCGATAGGACATAATGGAAACGGGTTACACCGTAATATGTGTCATGTAATACAATATNAATTGAATTTAGTAGTATAATACCATATAATCCTTCTATGGTAAATATAAATACAAATCCCGAAGATCAAAAAAGAGTGGATTTTATTTATTTTATTTTCGTGCAAGGTATTAATTCATCTAAAATCTTTAATTCCTGTAGAAACAGCAACGTTCATTGTTGCTGAGGTGAAATAAGATCGTCAACATCTATTCCTATTGTAAATATATGATGGGCTTATACAATAAATCCTAGGAATTTATTTGCTAGTATTGCATAAATAGTTCCTAAAAATCCTAATGTTTATTTTTTACTTTTTTCATTTATAATAATATGAGAAATTATTCCAAATCCTAGTAAGTTTAAAATATAAACTTCTGAATGACCAAAAAATCTGAATAAATGTTGGTATAGGATTGCATCTCTTCCTCATAAAAGGTATTTAAGTATTGATTTTTTGAAAGCATAATTACTGCACTAGCTAGCACCGGTAGTAATAAAACAAGCAGAATAGCTGTAATTAAGATAAATCAGACTATTAAAAGAGTTTTGTCTATGGAAAAATTATTATGAGTTATATTAATAATTGTAGAGATGAAGTTACTAGCTTCTATAATTGAAAAAATTTCTGCACTATGTAGAGAAAAAATTGTTAAATCTACTGACGCATCTCTGTGAAAAATATTTGAGGATAAAAGAGGATATACTGTTATGCGCCAATTTTTGTGTTAAAAGGTAGTTAAGATGAAGCCATTGAGCAATGTGATGAGACATCACTGTCATTGCTCAATGACCTAGTTAGGTAGCAGGAAGGCAGCAGTTCTAGGAAGAACTGCTGGTTGCCACAGGGCGCGACACATCGCCGCGTTGTGCGAAGTGCAAACGCAGCATGTGTCGACACCGGCACCGGTAACTAGCACGGCCGTTGCTAGGACCGGTGGGCCTGCTGAATCAGCGCGATCGATTACTATAAATCGATCGCGTGGATGAAGCAGAGGAGAGACTGTATTAGGACTGCTAGCTCACTGTGTGGCTCCGCAAGCCGGAGAGTTTACCGCAGTGAGACATAGCCGTGTAAGGAACGTTGTAAAGATCAGGAGCAATAAAGGATATTGTAATAAGTTCGAGCAAAGAACTTCTTCTTCACCACCCGACCTTCCTCGACATCCAACAAATTTTGGTGGCAGCGGTGAAATCTCTCATTCCGTGTGTCGAGGACGGGACTCAGCAAGAGATTCCGGTTGGATCAAAATAAGGCAAGGACACTGGGTGAGAAAAAAAAAAAACAAGAACGGTAAAGCTTTAGTTTTTAAAAGAAGGGGTATTTTTAAAAAAAAAGGAATATATATATAACTACAAAAAAAAATATATAAACACCCCGTTCTGGAATACTGCTCCTGTAACAAAAAAAAGCAGTCATTAGAAGAGTGTTTTGCGAACTACGAGGTCAAAAGAGAAGGAAAGACACCGCGAACTCACAGTCTCGAGTTACACGGCAACACTGACCTAACGCAAGCCAAGCGACGGGCAGTGACACAAGGCGGAGATAAGAAAGCGGCCGGACTGCAGCAGCAGAACGGAAAAACAAAATCTACCGCCGCGAAATTCCGGAAGCAGTAAGCGGCAAGCGGACAAGCAGCTGTGACGGAAGGGCCAGGAAGGGCACCGAGGAACCGGCTAAGGACAGCCGAAAAAGCGGCAAAAGTGGCAAAGCAGTCAACGCAAGCGAAGCAGCGGTAGCGGCAAAGCAGCGGTAGCAGAGAAGCGGCGAGGCAACGGACCAGCGGCGGCGGCGAGGCAGCGGCAGCGGCGACGCAAGGAAAGCTGAGTCAGCAACACCACGCAGATACGACTTTCGTAAGCGGAATTAGGTCAACTACTGTAAGTCGAATAAATTTTGTAAAAGCGAGCGAAAACATATGTTCGGATACTGGCGTTTGCAACAACGCGGCGTACAATCCGAGCGAGTAGCGCGGTCGCTACGAAGTCTATTACCGGTACGGGAACCAAGAACCGCACCGGCGGCGCTTTATCAAGACGCGGAAATAAATAGGCAAGATAGGAATTTGAGTCCNAATGTAATTGTAGAAAGAGAATTTTTGTTTGATCTAGACGGTAGTATAGCCGGTCATTTATAAGGTAAAATAAATTGCGGTAGAGTTGAGAACAGTGGAACCCCGGGCAGTGGTACTCAGAGGTCTTCTTTAATTTTATATGAGAGCGAATTGTTTTATACAAGACAACGGGCCGAAATGAATAACAAAAGTATAGATCAAGAATTTGACGAACAAAATATAAACCGGGCTCGCGAAGAAGTGGAACGCGAAATTTTCCGAATGCGAAGCGAGTTGACTGCGGGCGGCACCGCGGGGCGCGGGGCCGCGGGAACAAGTGGGCAAGGTTACAACCCCACTGACGCAATGCTACAACAAATAGTGCGGTCATTAGAAGCGATAAGTTCGCGGATGGACGCGATGGACCGGCGGGAGACGGAAC
>NW_018024851.1:0-1495 GCF_002006095.1 Pseudomyrmex gracilis
ATATATACATATAAAGGCCATTGCACATGACAAAATTTAGTTGTAATCGTAAGATTGTATGTACAGGTTATGTACCGTAATTGTCAGAGAGAGGATGTTTTAAAGACATTTTGTCTTGTCGCAGAATTCCACTGATTGTTTCGCAAATCTTCGTTCTTCGAGATCAGATTCGGTGCAGTATCACGTGGTCGAACGATTTCTGGCTCCGATTTGAATCAGACGATGTCTAAGAGCGTGTTTCGGACAAACGTAAATTGTGAGGTATAATTAGAGAATATTGAGATAAGAATGGCTGATAAAAAGTGACAAAGACGTTACAAGATGTCGTCAATAACGAAGACACTGAGTGCATGGTGCATCGTAGACGCCGAGATTGACGGCGATGACAAGGACTCGGATAAGGTTATTGTTCCGGAACTTCAGGGTACATCCAAATGGACAAATTACATACATGGCTGGCAAAATAGATTTATTGTACTCAAAGATGGTACTTTGTGTTATTACAAATCCGAGCAGGACAGAATTTGGATTTGGATGTCGTGGCTTGGTTAGTTTGTAACAAAGCTAATATCAAGGTAAGAAAGTTGTGTATGACAATTCTGCATTGTATACCTGATAATTTGAACACATCATGATTCAGCAGTTAAAATAATGAGTTTGTGTTAAGTAATTTATTTTTCTTAGGCACATCAATTTGATGTATGCAGATTTGATGTATCTGTTAATGACTGCTTAGTCTGGTATTTAAGAGCAAGCAGTTCAGAAGAAAAGCAACAATAGGTAGGATTTGAAGTCTTATAGAGTAATTATTTAAACTATTGCACAAAATTATTTTGAAATGATATGTGTGTGTTTGTGTGTTGATAAAGAAGCCTGTGTCGTTTTACTTTGCTTACAAAATTTTTTTTATTTTATTACTTAAAAACTCTGGAGTATGTAAAATAAAAATTAAGATGTTGGTTTGCATTTAATTAAAAACTAATAGAGTTTCTGTTTACACAAATTTCTCAAAAAGTCCGAATTTGGTCATGGAAGTGAAAATAGTCTCAAATGACATGGTAGTGCCATTTAACTTATGTCCAACACACAATTAGCAATAAGCGCTGGTAGCTTCAAGCATGGTATTCGAGGACTAAAAGAAAAATTAGTCGAAATAGAAATATTCAGAGACATTCTGATAAAGCAGATTGATACCTTGCAAAAGTATTTTGATAACTACAGAAAATGCCAAGAATACTTTCAAGAAAGGTAATAATTCTTAGTTTTTACATATCTTCCTTGTTAAATGTTACATGATTATAATGTAGATTAATGTTTCATCACCCTGATAGGAAACCATTTACAAAATTATGTGATGAAATCTTGCACTAAAATTGTAATTTGCAATTATACAGACATATTTTAGGAAATAGAAGTAAAAACATTGATCTTTTCTGAAATATTTGTAGTTGTTTGCAACATTACTTTCCAAATACTATTTCGGCAAAAGAATAAC
>NW_018024851.1:3045-5350 GCF_002006095.1 Pseudomyrmex gracilis
TCACACTAGTGGACATTGTGTTACACAGTGTCGACCGTACGTAGCTGGAAAGCACCTATTGTTTCATATTACTCAACAAATACGAGAATAATACATTAAATTTATGATTGCTTCATTGCCGAATGCGTATAAACAGAAGTATTAAAATCTTACGGTTGAACTTTACCGGTTCCAGTATAAGTTAACAGTTATTGNCCGCATAAACAAGGTCTAACTGTAAAAGACTGTTCAATGTTTGTTAACAATCTGTTATCAACACAGGCGACAGATATGATCGCAGATAATCGCCATTTTGTTGTCTAGATGTCAGCCAGACAGTCCAGTAGTCTTGCGTGCAAACAGTCCGCACGTATGCACGAACAGATCTGCTTGGCGTTTGGTGGCAATCTGTCGTCAATGCGTTCAACAGATCGACCCGACTGCGGTCAACGTTTTGTCATAAACACATGCTCATACGGGTTTGCGGACTGTTTGGTCACAGTATTGCTAAAGCAGATCTGCTTGCTATCGACCATCAATTTGTTATCAATTTCACTAACATATATGGAATCATTTTGGCCGCAATAGTTTCATGTATGTGCCAACAGAGTTGTAGCATTTTTTGTCTCTATGTGCTACCAGTTTTGGCAACACCAAAGCATGTGTCCGTACTGTAGCGTTTCTGCACACAGTTTCTGTTGACAAAGTCTGCGCAGTCAGAAATTGTTTGCTGGGTGTGTTTTTGTGTGATTTTATGTAGAACATTTCTGATGTGATTCTCTTGGAAAAATTTGATTTAATGTCTAAAATTTTTATTGAGTTCCAATTAAATTTGTGATTGTGTTCAATTTGATGTCTGGCCAGAAATGATGTATCAATATGCTTTTTAGTTACATGATTTTTATGTTCTTTAATTCTAGTATGAAGTTGTCTTTTCGATTGACCGATGTAACACATGTCACATATATCACACGATATGCGGTATACTATGTTTTTTGTTTGTCTTTTGGAACTTGGCCTTTGTGTGTTTTAATGTATTTAGACAAATGATTCAAATTTCTGTACGCCATTCTAATCTTATTATTGTTAACTTTAATATTGTTGAAATATTGTGAACTGTTTGGAACGTATGGTGTTACAAAGTAATGTACATTTTCATTGTTATCAGTTTCCTGTTGATTTTGTAGATGTTTATTTAATTTACTTAAGAAAAGCCTTCTCAGTCTTCTATTTATTGTGTTGAAAATTAATTCTATCGGATAGTTGTATCTATTAATTAAACATTGGTTTGAAGTATATCACTTTATTTTATGGATAATAATAATATGGATAATAACCAACCAGAGTTTACAAAACTATAATATATTTCAAAACAATGTTCAATTAGTAGAAATTGTCATTCCATATATGATTACATATTTTTATACAGTATAAGTTTAAAAAAAGTAATATAAAATGACACTTGTATTGTTGCTAAAAAGTATAAATAATAAGCAAAGCATTATATCTTGTCCTTTCCGATTCGCAGAACTTCTTAACACTCTCCGTCCTAACCCACACAGAACAGAACGTCAATGGACATCTATTAGACATCCATGATGGAAATTGGAAACATCTATTGGACGTCGTTACCTCTTATAGATATCCATTAGATATCTAGAGTTCACTTTTTAAATGTCCATAAGAAGTCTAATGTGATGTGATGTGATGTTTCGTGGTAATCCATGGATATGCAGTAGATATTTTACGGAGATTCTTGAAATGATTATTGGATGTTAGTTTTATGAATAAATAATAAAAATTAAAGGTTTTTATATGTCATACATATAATTTACGTTGTTTAGATATAATTTATTTTAGTTATATTATTAATATATATAAAAGTAAATACATACAATAATCTTATATAAGTGTGTTTGATGTGTATGTGTAGAACAATATATATATTTACTATATTATACAACTCTTTGTTATAATGTACTAATTAAACTCTTTCATAGAATATATAAAATTTATAACGTGTTTCAATTTTATATAGTAACATTTAACAAGTATAATCGAATAAAATGCGCTGTTTCGGAAGCAACATTTAACAAGTAAAAAAGTTATTCGGCATTTGCGGCGGACAGGCCATTTCGCTGGCTCGCTGCAGATACCCAGTTTCAGTAGATCCAACACTAGTCCGTAATACTGAGCGATAAAGGACGCAAACTGCGGACCTATTATTATCCTATATAGCTGTTAGTGTGACTTATATTTTTGTAATTAATGACAACGTTGTTCTTTGCCGTCATATAATTAGCGATGTTATGGTCTAAGGCTAGTA
>NW_018024852.1:0-5146 GCF_002006095.1 Pseudomyrmex gracilis
GAGTATGATATGACACTTTACGCTATATCATTAAGATAACATAACGACTTGTATATTAGAGTAAAACATCAATAGTCATTTTTTATTTTAGTCACAAATATTTTAAACATATAATTCATGTATATAGGTATGTGTGTGTATGTAATACACATGACAGAGATCAGGACCTCGTGGTTCGTCACTTCCACAGTATTTAGAGACTCCAAACCCTCTCTGTCAGATGTGTGTGTGTGTGAGTGTGTGTGTGTGTGTGTATGTCTGTGTTACAGCAGAGATCAGGACCCCGTGGTGCGTCACTTCCACAGTATTTAAAGACTCCAAACCCTCTTTGTCTGTGAGTGTGTGTGTGTATTCATGTATATAAATAAAAGATAAAGAGCATTTTATGTACATTTGAGACACAAAATATTGTTACTTGCATTTAACATATTAAATTTTATTACTAATTTCTATATTTATTGATGAAACTTCCGATTTACTTTTTGATTTAACTAACGATAAGTGGATGACTTTCCTTCGGTATGTCGATTCCGAGACTTTGGATGTTTGGACGCAACTAGTAAAATTGATTGATATCGATGCAAGAGACTGTAGTGCCGAAAAATTATTTAATGCATTTCAATTTGAAATGTATAAATTGCAAATTCCATTTACAAATATTTTTGCCCTGTCGTGCGATAATGCATTTGTTATGACAGGAAAACATTTATCTTTTAAAAAGAAACTAGAAAAAAAGTGCAAACATTTACTAACATTTGCATGTCCATGCCATGCCGCTGCATTAGTTGCGCACGCTGCATGCGATAAATTGCCTGAAGTTTGTGATGAATTCCTCAAAAAAATTGTAAATTATATTAACAGTAGTCCAAAGCGTTCAGCTGTTTTTAAAGAATTCTGTGATTGTTTCTAAGATACAAGTCTCAAACTATTAAAGTTATGCGATACTCGGTGGCTTTCACATTATAGATGTGTTGATAGAATTCTTCAGTCATGGGATTCTATAAAATATTTTCTTAATGACATGGTTTTGTGTGAGAAAACCAAGTCTGTCGAAAATATATTATCTGTAATGAGTACTATAGACCTTAAAGCATATTTTCTATTTTTAAGATATACTTTAAATTTCTTTAATACATTTAATGCTGACTTTCAAGCAAACGAAACGAGAATACATGAGTTGCACTCTAAATCTGTTAACTTCTTCTTGCAAATTACTGAAAACTTTTTAGAACCCGAATTTTTAAAAAATATACTTACAACTGTTACATTTTCTGAACAGAGTAACCACAAACCTATTAATGATATTAATTTAGGATCAGAATGTGAGGAATATCTTCACAAATTAGTTAAAGAAGGACATGCAGATGTTNTGTTAAGTGTACGGCAAAACTGTTTGCAATTTTATGTTATTACTGCCGAAGAAATTAAAAAACGGTTACCGGTTAACGATATATTTTTATATAAATTACATACTTTTCATCCACGTATAGCTTTACTTGATAGTAATAGAGAAACATCATTCAATAACGTCTCTTATGTTGCAAAGATTCTAAGCGGTTTTGATAAAAATGGTTTAAAGGAAGAATGGCTTGCATTATATCACGATTTTAGTAGTAAAGAAAAACAAAATCTTTATAAATTAAACTTAGATAATGCGTGGAAAGCAATTCTAAAGCGTCAGTTAAATAATATTGCTAAGTATCCAAATTTAAGATCACTTCTGAATGCTATTCGTTCACTTCTATATTCAAATGCTAATTTTTTAATTTATATTCAGATATGGAACTCTCTTTATCTTTGTGTTTGTATTATAGCATATGTGTTTGTATTACAGCAGAGATCAGGACCCCGTGGTTCGTCATTTCCACAGTATTTAAAGACTCCAAACCCTCTCTGCTATGTGGTGAAAAAAAAAGATTGTAATATTTTTAATATATACATGAATATATATGTACTAAATAATCAATAAATGATATAAATAATCTACAAATGATACTCTTCCAAAATAGTGATCCAGTTTACACCGATCACTTAACGCGTATAAAGTATCATATTTGTATTACATCGACTTGGTCGTAATAATGTAAACGATGTCATATTAATTAAGCTGGTACGAACGCCTTCCTCACGCGTATCGTATGTGAAAGATACGCGTATCAAGCACATTTATAATTATATAAATCCAAAAATATTATAAAAAACATATTTTATTTGATTCGCATACCAAAACGATGTACGGTGTAAACTAGGCCAGTACTACTGGCTGTGAAAAATTGGTCAGTAAGAAATTATCAAACAGAAATAATGTATCACAGAGCAATGTCTAACATCCAGTAATATTGTTTTGTAAGAGTATCTACATGAGTAATAATGTCCACAAAGTATATTTTCTTATAACACTTTCGCTACCATATGCATATACCTACGTGACACTCTAGTTTGCTTCGATAGCTCAGCGGCACATATACTTATGTACCACCGTAAATTTGCCGTTTTATGATCATGTAAAGAACAAAAGTTTGTTCTTAACCTTGCTGTTGCTATATATAATTTTTTCTAAAAATGCTTTGTTCCACTTATTTGGTATGCTTCATGTGTATAAGTGAAAATGTATGACATATTGTGTAAAAGTATTGCAAGAAAAACTTGGGCTGTGGTAACGGTTTTTCCAACCAGACCGCTTTAAATTTTATAGCGACAACGATTCTAAGCACACGTCGCATGTAGCCAAGATGTGGCTACTTTATAATTGCCACATCTTGCCCTAAAATAATAAATACATCTCCGCAGTCACCAGATTTGAGTGTCATTGAACACATTTCGCACAAATTAGAAATTAGAATTCGTAACTATATTATTAAAAATAAATCTGATTTGAAAAGAACATTAACAAAGAGAATAAAATTGAACCTAGTCTTACTGAAAAATTAGTAAGATCCATGCCAAATAGATTGCGTGAGGTAGAATGTAATCGAGAAAACCCAACAAGATACTAAGATTTCATTTAAATACCTTATTAAATAATTTTTCTTAAATGTACGATTTTAGCTGTGAGGCGTTTTCGAGACAGAATTCTAGTAATTTTATTTTTTCAATACTTAGGAAAGTTCATTTGTTTTTATATTACTACATAATAAATATAGATATGTTTGCATTATATATCCAGTAAATTTATTTTTCCAAACCATCCTTAAACTTCTTAACGAGACGAAATATTCTCTAATATGTAGTGTACGATTTTGACTGTGACTCACTGTATGTAATGGGAAATTAATTAAGAAAATACAACGTAACTANAACTAAAAATACTTTTTACAAAGCAAAGAAAGAACATATTACCAATAAGCCATTTTGCTAAATTAATAATTAAGAACATTTTTCTTTTTTTTTTAAAGATACGTACATATTGGCCAAGATATGATTGTTTCATATCTCCAAGAGTGGATTTTTATTTTTCCCTTTTCATTTATGCTTCTCATATGTTTTAGTTTTCTAATTATTTTTTTATGGTTTTAATTGTTGTTTATTTAATTGAAGCGTTTTTTAAATTAATAATTGCGAGAATGGGGACGAATGGCGAAAAACGATAAACAGTGGCCAGCGCGAAGCATAGCTGCTCGCGCTGGCCGCGTACGCTATAGCTACATAGAAAGAAAGGGACATCAGATATATCTCTGTTCTCTTCGACCGCCCGAAGACGGCCGAAGCATCGAGCGCACACGTACACGGCTGCTCGCCTGTGTGCGTATCCCCTCCACTTGCTGTAGCATGCTGTAAGGAAGCTAAAACTGTGAACACTGCCTCAGCGTCGATTACTTCCTGCATTGCTGGATTTCGTGGCCGGTATCTTTGTTTTATCGGTGTCCCTTCTTTTAGCCGGATATGACGGTGAAGAATGTTTGTTGGCCTCTTGACGTTTCTGAATTTTTGTAATTTCCTTTCTAAGAATTCTTCTAGCTGCCTTCTTTTTTTAGCCGCCAATGGCGACAATCCTTCTGTCATTGACAATATATCCGGATTTTGTCTATTCTTCTTCCGGATTTCTTCTCTTGCCGGCACGACTGGTAGCCTCATTGTATGCCACAGGTCTACTCCAATGAGCATTGGAGTTGGCAATCCCGGCATTACTAGGAACCTGTGTTTGTATTTTCTCCCTCCGAACTCAATTTTTAATTGGCATGCTGCTTTAACGCTGGACTGGTTCCCATCGGCGACTGTTATTCCTGTTTCCGCGGGTTTTTCAACGTAATCCTGCTTTTCTGCCAATGCTGCGGCTTCACTATTAATGAATGATAAGTTGGATCTGGTATCTAGTACCCAGTAAACATTGAATATTCTATGTATATACATAGAGTGTCTGTAACATGAAAAAAATATTATGTATTTCTCATGTATATATATAGAATAAACAGGAACGTATAAATATTTCAGGTTATACATGGAATATTATAAGGATCTACGTATCATGTATATTCATGTCAGATAGTAGCTTCAATAGACATAAAATATACACCATGTACAAGTAATATACATACATCAAATTTATATACATGTGACATACATGGATGTATATATATTTATAAAATATTTACAGAATATCGTATGGATATACGTAGTATATATATTCATTTGAGATTATAGTCTGAATATACATAAGAATATACGTTATGTACATTCCATGTACATACATCAAATGCATATAAATGTGATATACGTAGATGGATGTACATTTATGACTATTCATAGAATATCGTATGGATATATATGATATATATATTTATTTGAGATGATAGTCTGAATATACATAAAAATATCCGTTATGTACATTTCATGTACATACATCGAATGCATGTAAATGTGATATACGTGGATAGATGTCCATTTATGACTATTCATANAATATCGTATGAATATATGTGATATATATATTCATTTGAGATNATAGTCAAAATATACATAAAATATACGTCTTGTATATTCCACATCTGTATATCAAATGCACGTGTCCAATGATAAAAAAAGTACATGGAAGATATCTGCAGTGAATATGTATTAGACATCCCATATATGTACATTTCATATACGTCTGTAGATATGATTTATTCTACGTATATGTGGTGATCTACAACGACATACGTTATTATTT
>NW_018024853.1:0-5045 GCF_002006095.1 Pseudomyrmex gracilis
TCCGATACCATACGCTGGTCGCGGGATGTTTACGTGGAGCACGTCTCCGGGGTGCGGCAGTACGCGGCGGCTGCTCGGTCACCCGGCGGAACGCTCCGAGACAACACGCGAGCGATTCGCCGTCGTTACGGGGGGCGGGAGATAACGATCCTGGCGCATCGCGGGCGCCAGGGTTAGGGTCCTCCTCTCCCGAGTTTATTGTATTATTTATTTTAGTAGCGTCTAATTTATTCCGAGTGTGTATGTCGCGTAATTTATCATTGGGCCATTTTATTTATTTATTTTTTTTTTTTTTTATTTTTATTTTCTTTCTGACGTAGTTATTTCTTTTATTTTTATTTTGTTTGACTGCGTTTTTGTTATTATTTATTTTAATTTTTGACTTCTTTTTGACTTTTTATTTTTGACTTTATATAATTTTATGCGGGCCCCCGAGTGTGAATGCCGCGAACTTCTTTATTGTATTTTATCCGAGTGTGAATGTCGCGTATTACTTTTGTATTTTATTCGAGTGTGAGTGTCGCGTTAATTTATTCAATTCTTTTCTTTTATATTTATTATGCATGCGATNTGCGGTATACTGTTCTTTTGGTACGCATGCTACAGAGTAACGCTGCAAAACTGTTGTGTATTTATTGTTTAGCCGCGCTGCAGCTCCCGGGTCCTGATATTTTAGTTTAGGCACTGCGTGTTGACCCGGGAGCTTATACTTATGTATATCATTATATATAAAGCGCACATTGTGAGTATCGCCCCAGCCGGTTAGCTGGGGCGATATTTTATCGCAATTACCCTAGCCGCGACGAGGGGGTGCATCTTACCCCTCACTGGAGAGGGTAAGTATGTGCCCCCTCTCGCGGAGTTTTCTTGCGCCTCCTAGCCGAGGGGGCTATGTCCCCGGCCAATTTGTATTTAAAAAAAAAAAAAAAAAAAAAAATTTTTTCTTGCGCGCGAGCGTGGGCGGCAGCGTCCGCCCTCACACTCTTTTGTATTTCACCCCGGGGGAGCTTGTCCTGCCGGGGAACATTAATTGCTAAAATAAAACTATAGTTACTCTGTTCTTATCAGCTTAATATCTGATACAGACCGCAAAGCGGTCTCAGAATATTAAACTGATTTTTGGAACTGGACGGACGCCCGGAGCTTGCTCCGGCTCCGTCGCGGGTCATCCCGGTTTTGCAGTGCCGCCGGGTTTGGCCCAGCATTAGTTAATTAAAAGACAGTTCCAAAAATCAGTTTAATAAAACTGTTTTTAAAGCCAATGAGGCCTTACCGGGCCTGAAGCGACTTTTCGAAAAATCGCTTTTCAAAAAGAGTCTTTTCGCGTTTTTGTGTGTTTGTGTGTTCCGCGACTACTCTGGAGGCCCGGGGGAGGCGATTTTCCGCTGTCAAAGAGAGGAGGACATTTGTGTTTCTAAAAGTGAGTTTTGTCTTTAGTTTTTCGGCTCCAGGAGATAGGAGCTCGGTCTCATCGAAGAAGTGATTTTTCGGGTTAGGCGAAGTGAGACACCTGGCGGGATAATTGTTGCGTGTGCGCGTCTTTATTTATATATTATTTTTCTTGTTATTTATTTATTTATTTAAAACAGTGCGCGTCCGTCTATTATTCATTTTATTTTTATATTTTTTTATTTTTCGTGTCGCCTGCCAGGTGTAAATCTGTGTTGTTCGTCCAAATTGTGCTGTGTCATCCATTGTGTCGACAGGAGTTCTGTCAGTTACGGACAAAACTTTAAATAAAGAAAAATATATATTGTAAAACACACCTGCCTTCCTTATTTCCTCTTNTTATTATACAGGTCCTGGTGCTGCTGCTGCGGGAGAGTGGGTGGAAATAATTCCCTTTTTATTTCTTTGACAAACTTTTTATTTCATTCTTCAATACATTGCTCTGCACACTTTTATTTCTTTTTACCCGTGTGCAGAGCGGTTATACGGTCGGAGAGTAAACTTTTTATATATTTTAAACATTATATTTTTTACACTAGCCACCCACCTCCTGACACTACTATTATTATTATTAACATCACTTTGGAGCAACTTCCATCTGCAGCACCTTGACAGGCTAGGTTAGGTGTAATCGTTGAACTCCTGTCGTGTGCAGTACTTCCTCCGCTCGCCTATCGCTGAAATCACAAATTTACAGGGATTATTATTATTGCACAGTGCCTGCAATAGGTGCCTGCTAAATTTATTAATTTTTATATACTTACCTTTGTAGCTGTTTATCTGCACGCCTCTGCTGACAGTCACCAGACCGCATAACCTGAAAATAAAGGGGGAGCATTATTAACATTTTTAGTGTCATAATTGACAAAAAGAGGGTTAATATATAGTAAGTTGGGATCGCGCGCTCCCCCCGATNCCAACCATATATAAATTATTAATAAAAAACAAAAATTTACCCTAAAAATTAATAAAAAGATTGCGGCTGGTGACACTCGTGCGCAGAGGCGTATCCGGCAGGCACCTCGGGGTTTAGGTCGTTGCGTACACTCCACCCGTGCAACTTCGTCGAATCCGCACGCACCTGTCAAATAATTATTTTATTTTATTATTTATTTTATTTTATATTAATTATACAAACCCTGTTGTTATTGTCCGGTGAGAGATCCGCGTGACAGGTGCGTTGCTGTCGCCTACCGGGGCGACACCGAGCGGAACAACCCCAAAGTACATTAAGGCGTATCCGCGAACCTTAAGGCGTATCCGCACAGGCACTGTGCTTAAGGCGCTATCGAAATGTCCCTAGAGGCCGAGCATAGGGAAATTGTGATAGAGATCCCGCTTCCCGCGCGCGTAATTTGTCCGCGCTGCCACGGCAGCGACCAATTACGACCGTCCGTGCGCGCGGGAACTTTCGCTGACCCGCCTCACCTAGCAAAACACTTGAAAAAAGATCACCCGGGGGATTCAATTGGATATAAATGTGGATTCTGCGGGTACAGGGGGAGAACGAGGTACCCGCAGAAAGACGTAAAAAATCATATTGAGAAGATGCACCCCCAACCCCCGGTTGTTGATGAGGCGGGTCAAAACAGATTATCTAGCGAACCTGGAGCCGCGCCATCTTCCGCGTCGTCAGCGGCCCCGACCACTACAAGAAATCCCCCCTCAAATCGCAATCCCTCTGCGAACCCGCGGCAACCCGGCGCACGCGCCACCATCACCGCCACCAAGAGGGCCCGCCCAGCTTTAAGGACTCAACCCAGCGGGCCCTCTCCACCATCACCACCAACGACAGGACCATCCCCCACATACGCAGCCGTCACAGCAGGAGAAACGGCCGCCATTACCATGAGGCCGCCGAGAGCGACGGCTGCGGGGACGGTGCCCCAGCCGGGAACATCGAAGGGGGCCGTCCCGAAAAAGAAGGCGTCGACGAGGAGGACAGCTGCCGCGAGGAGAGAGACGGTCGCGGATTTATCTACCCCCTCGAGTGGGGGTAGCAGCATAGTTAGNAGAGCCGGCACCTCGTCGCTCGCGCGCCGCCCTCCCCCCCCCATCACCATCTTCCGCTGGAAGTTACACAGCAAGGGGGGGAGGAACATCACGACCATCGAGATCGCCCGCCGCAACACCATCACCGCAGGAGGCCACCGGAATGCGGCGGGCTCACGGCGCGCCCAGCAGGAATTCCGGAGCTGCCACACCGGTGCGTGCGTCCCCCCGCTCCCCGAAGGAAGGGCCAGCGAGGACGTCAGCGGGGGGTGTCGCCAGCAAGAGGCCGTCCGCACATAAATCACCCCCGCAGACCACCAGCGGGGGGCAGCGACCATCTTTGGAGAGGCGGACGGCAACAAACGCCCCGGTCGAGAAGAGCTCCNAGGCGACGAGGCGAAAATTCCCCCTGTCTCTGAGGCGAGACCGGGGGCCGGCGTCACGGGGGCTGCAGAGCGCCAGGGTTTCACCCGAGAAGAGCTCTGCAGCTATGCCGGCCCGACCATCGTCCGGCAGTCCCGTGGCGTCGCGACCGGCAGCAGCGGCGTCGCCACGATCGGGGGAGGCCAGCAGCAGCAGGGGGGTGACACTACCCCCCCTCGGCATTCCATCTCCTCCCCCGATAACAGCAGCGGGGGCACCGAGAGTCACGTCCAACATCCGAGTGACGGTGCCTCCCGCTCTGTTACAGAAATATATACCGACGACGTCGCTGCCCGCGACCGTAACCACCACCACGGTGACAACGACGTGTGGGAGCCCCATAATAGCCACGGGTCTCCCACTAAGGGGGCGCAGGACACCAAGCCCCCCCATGCCAGCGAGACGTCGGTCACCGCCGGTGGTGCAACAGCAGACTGTCTGGTCGCCCGCACCCTGCAACGATGGATTCTCCCTCGTGATGGGAGAGGGTGCGTGGGGCCAGACGAAGAAAATGAGAAAGTCTCCACCCCATGAACACCCCGGGGTGGAGCAGCAACAGCGGCAACAGCAGCAGCAACAACAACGGAGGTCGACGCCACCAGCGAGGGACTGTGGGGTTGCAGAGGTCCAAAGCGGTGGTGAGTGGACCGTGAGTCGCGGGAGAAGAGCGGGGAGAAGACTCTCCGGCACACCCCCCGCGAACAATTCTCCGATTTTAGCGCCGGCGGAGTCTGGGTCGCGGGGGACGCGAACCCCGCCACCCGTTACGTCGGCGAATTATCCCCCCCTTCCGTTGCCCGGGGGGGAACGGGACATTAGTCCCCCTGTAGAGGAGGCTCGGAGCGAGCCAGCCGGGAGCCCCGAGCGCCGGAACGCTGAACAATGTCAGCGTGCCCGCCGCCGGGGGCGTTCTCCCGTAAACACAAATCCCACGACCCTAGGACGTGTCGAGAGGGAAATGGGGACGAGATCGCCTCGCAGCGGTGCGTCCGCCGATGCGCAGAGCCCGCGGCGTCCCGCCAACAACACGCCCCCCCGGCCGTCTCCGCAGCGACCCGCGCCGCGTCCCGTTCCCGCTGAGAGGCGGGGCGGGCGCGCGCGGCTAGCCGAAAGAGACGCGCTGGTTGGGCGTGCGGCGGGCGTCGCCTCGGTTGCGGACCTGGAGGACTTCGCGGCGCAAG
>NW_018024854.1:0-2090 GCF_002006095.1 Pseudomyrmex gracilis
TACGATCGCCAAAAATCGCTTAAAGGGTCGTCTACAATGGAGAGTTTTAGACTGTAACAGTAAGAAATTGACAAATCACAATCGATTATTCTTCTGTACTTTGTCTGTGATTGGTCAATTTCTTACTATTACGGCCTACAACTCTTTATTGTAGACGGCTCTTAATACAGTCGTAAACTGTAAGTCGTAAGAAATTGACCAATCACAGATAAATCACAGACGAATAATCGATTGTGATTGGTCAATTTCTTACGACTTACGGCTTACGATTGTATTGTAGAACAGGCCTTACTTCTCTAACATGTCTTTCTATTGGTTCTTTTTATCCGAAGAATGGCGTATGGGCATCTAGGGCCCTCTAGCCAACATCACACCGAACCGAACCTGTTCGACTGTGTAATGTGTGATTAGACCTTTTATTATAGCTGTATTAAATATATGAGAGAATTGTTTATAAAAAATTACGTTAAATTTCAGTTATATACAAATTAAAACATAAATCATTCGAAATTCTTATTAGTGTGAAAATCTATTATTTGATCAATTTTTCAGTACTGACTTTTGCTTTCATTTTTACATCACCAAATAAGATCAGTACGTTTGACAATTTATTTCCTGTACCACGAATTAAAGATCTGGTAAATACACCATGGATGAAGATACTGTTCCCTCCACTTCAAGATCGAGAACTGAAGAAAAGCTCGAGAGAAGAAAAGAATGGAGACGTCAGCAAGAGCTAGAACAGGAACATGAGAGATTGAGAAGACAAAAAATTGAGGAATGGGAAAGAAAACAGGCGCAAGAGCTGGGTAAAAGAAGCCCTAGTGACTCTCCTCCTCCTCGTCACACAGGAAGATCAGGAAGATCACCGGATCAATATCTATCTACCTTCAAAGAGTGAGTCTTAGATAAGTAGCTATGTAAGAAAATGTTCTACTCGATTTTTAATTTAATCATTTATTGATATTTTTGTGTAAAGATAAATACAAATTAGTTTTGATAATACAAATGATGAAAATTTAAAGCCAGCTATGAGAAATAAAAGGTAGAACATTTAATAAGATAATAGAAACGTTTTTTCAAGTATGTTACAAAAAAGTCATACACTTTAGAATTTAGAGACTTATTGTAGCTATGTAATAATAATAATATTAGTAATAACAATATAAAAACATTTTTACATGTGATTACATTTTCTTTTTAGAAATTTAAATAAACTTTCTGGACCTTGGTTTAACGGTCCAAAAGATCAACCCATTAACAGAAAAGAATTACGTCGTATTAAAGTTGATATCCGCAGAAACATTCCTGTGAAAGGACCTATTCCTGAAATAAAACGAGATATACTTAATCCTGATGATGTGGTTATTTCGAGAAGAAATGGTAAATTGTTACATTTATTTGAATTTCTATATAGTTTTTACAGAAGAAGAATTTTCTATATAGTTTTGATTAATATTTAGCAATGCAACAAATAAAGAGGCTAATTACTATATTTGAAGTAGCTTTCGAATTGAATTTATCAGCATGTGTGTTATATCAATTATATAAAATGTAAAATTATCATATCAAGTCAAGATTTCTGTTTCTTAGGCCAATATTCATAATTTATTCTTACATTTAAGATAGTCTTAGACACGCGATCTTAAATATTAGATTTGATTATGATTATTGGTCATTTATTTCTATATGAAGATTTACTTCTATATGAAGATTTTACTTCTATATGAAGATTTATTTATATTTTACTTTCACAAAATAATCATTACCAGGGTTGGGCACGCATTATACGTGAGGTATTTTACATTGTATTATACTTGGTATTGTACAGTATAATACATCGCTTAGTTTTATACATATTATACTTCGTGTGGCGCCATCTCTACATCATGTGTATAGTAAATTTTTAAGTCCAACATCCATGATCCATATTGCTAGAAATCGGTCCGAGATTTTGGTTCGAAAAATGTATAGCCAATCAACTTGCAGTTTTTAAGCGGAAAACAGCAATTTTATTGACTACGTTAGTCAATTGTGATAGAATTTTGATGGTTAAAGAAACATCATTTCAAAACTGCAAGCAAATTGTA
>NW_018024854.1:2755-5082 GCF_002006095.1 Pseudomyrmex gracilis
TACTTCGATAAATATTATACGTTTTATACGTATTTTATACGTTTTTTACGTATTTTACCGTAAAAAACTGTAAAATGTAAAAAACTATAGATAATGCTCGAATAACCCAACCCTGATCATTACTGAAGATTTACCACTGTACTTTAACAATTGTGAAAATTGATGATTGATGATGAAATCATCTAGATTTTACAAAAAACTGTTACAACAAAAACCAAATATTTGTGTTTAGTTTTTATATTTGATGTAAAATTTTTTTGTTTTGCAAAAATAAAATGTTAATTTAATAGCATGTACTTTTCAACAATTATGATTATATATACATATATATACATATATAATAACAAATGTATATACATTATTAAAGTAGATACAGTTTGCGTCTTTTGGAAGATGTAAAGTATTCTCTAAAGATTTTAATAATATATTCTTGGATAAAATAATTGTATTTCTTCTCTGAAGATTTCAAGTTCATAAAAGTATATAAAAAGTGCGTACTTAAAACACATAAAATTGGGTGAGTAATAGAAAACAATGGGGATTACTTATAGAGAGAATGAATAATTATTTTTTGTTTACTGGTCTAAATAATTACTTGGTCTATTTTATCATCACAAAATCTATCAAAACTTTTGCACTTATCCAATACAAACTGTCTAGGAGAAGGATGTAAACCGATATTTGATAAAATAGAAATAAAACAAGGAGCAATTAAAGATGACGAAAAAAAGAAACACCGTACAATTATAACCACAAGAAAAATTCAGTTAGGTATAACAAATTATGTTAAGATTATACTGTTTTAATATTTTAATTGTGTTACTGTAATGTTATGTATTTGACATAACTCTGACAAATATTGGTTTTTATTTTTCTATTTTTCTATTTTTTAAAACAATATTCTACATACATATATACAAATAATATATAACAGTTATGGAACATTCATATACTAGAATACTAAATATTTCAGATTCTGAAACAAACAAAATGCGAACTTCAAGAAAGAGGTCTCTATCACCAAACTCAAGTAACAGGTTTGATTGTTAACACTTGTGCAATACAAATACTCCTAAATACACACTCTTTTTTCTTTTATTTTTGGTGCAAACCTTGAACTATAAACTATGTCAACAAAATTGTCATAGAAAACAAATTTTTAATAGAGGTTTAATAAAGGTTTTAATTTTTGATCGTAAACGAAGTTGAAAAAATTCAAAAATATTATCTTTGAAATACATAAACATATAGTTAGCAATAACTAATAAATTGTGATTTCTAATAAAGAGGAGAGAGAGTTTATATTTTTTCTGTTCCAGAAGAAACAGATCAAAACAATATAAAGTTTGTGAGAAAAATTATACAGATATAGATGAAGAGGATACAGATATAGATGAACGGCGTACTAAGCGTTCACGTTCTAAAGAACTGAAACGCAACTCACACTGCAGGTACAAGTATCAAATTATTTAATTAGAAATTTATTTGTGTCAGAAAAAAAATAAAAATCAATAAACTGGTATATGCATCTATCGGAGACATACACAAAGACGTTTATTTATCATATTATACGACACACCGCATTTTTTGATGAATTTGTTATTATTATTATTAGATCACTTTGCATTTTTTTTAAACATAAAGTAACATATTTTGATTGTAGAAGTTTTTTTTCTATATATATATGTTTACTAAAAAATATACTGATTTTTATCAAAGCTTTTTAATTATTATAAGTCATTAACGAAATATAAATATCGTTATAGATGTGGTGGATGTGAAAAATCATATAAACATTCTCGTAAGAGTAAAGATACAGAAAGGAACAGAGATAGATATAGAAATAAAAACAGAGATCAAGACACTGACGAAGATGAAGATCGAGACAGCGACAAATACATCACATGGAAAGACATAAAGAATTGCAACAAACTACTGAAGCTGTCTTCAGCAAATTCTTTCCATCCCTATGTAAGTAAAGATCATAAATATCTACTGATTTAATCAATGTTTTCTATTGTGTTTTTGGATTTATATTAAATCGATTTACTTTTCATAAAAAAATAATCTTTTTGTTTGTAGAATTTTCCACCTCCGATCCCTATAATAGGCCCCATGTTTCCACCAAGAGGATTTAGACCAATTGCTTGTGTACGTAGATATCCTTATCCTTATCCAGTAGGACCAATCGGACCACGATGTCCTAATCCGACTAGATATAGATACGATGCTCCTAATAGAATGTAATCTAAGTGTAAAATGTAAGTATAAGATCTTCTCGGGAATTTTTTAATTCAAAAAACGACAATTTTTGCACCAATAATATA
>NW_018024855.1:0-5039 GCF_002006095.1 Pseudomyrmex gracilis
TATTTTTGCGCTAATTTTGTAATATTTTCATCAGATGTAATATTGTACACTGAGGAAGATCCAACCTTGCGGACCGAAACGTTTGTGATCTTTTTTTGAATAAAAGTTTATTTTTTATACACGAAGACCCTGTATTACTGGTCGTATCGGCCTTCTAATTATTTGTATTTTAATTTCTTTATTCGACTGCATCGTCATCTTCCGTGATCCGTTGTTGTATATATTTTCCATCCTGAACGAAGGCCTCAGAGCTATAAGTCATTGCTGCAACATTTTTGTTACATATATGTATTTGGTGGTGTATGGTAAATCTATAAAACCTAACACACATAATATATAACATAATTGTATATACTTCTTATTATTTAATATATTCAATTTATTTCATGTATTTAATTTATTCAATTTAGTAAATTTTATTTAATATATTTTAATATTATTCATTTTATTTCCTTTATTTTATTTATTTAGTTTTTTCTTGTAACACAATTGTTGTAGCAGGATCGTCTCTTCCACAGGATTTGGTGTAATCGTAAAGAAGAACCCTTTCCCGAATTCCGTATTTATTTAGTTGATCTTTTGCACTTCTTTAATTTGATTCGCCAACTGTTTGGTCTTACAGATCAGAGCTTCGGCAGCAGCTACAATACGGTCCGCCGCGTCAACGCACTCGTCCAGTCTATCCATTGCTATAATTTTAACTTTCTACATATGTGCTCTGCATGCATCATCCTTTTATAGTTTGTTGCAGCGGATGCTTCTCCCCAGCATGTGCACCAGTTTTTCCGCAAAATATTAATTTCATTAACAATATGCGGTTAAACACATTTTTGTGGATGTTTACACATCCTACAGGACGTTCTAATCAAAACTATTTTTCTTAGAAACAGTACTGAGAACAGTAGAGCGCTCCGCAGTATCCGCAGCATTCTGATTAAGTCTATGTGTTATTCTTAACGTGCGTCTTGGATTTGCGAGATCAACCGCAACTTCCGTATGCAACTCTATATAAAACGTCTCAAGACTTCCAGAGTTGTTGACGCTTTCGCTGCAACCGTCTGGCGCGCGTTGCGGTTTTCCTTGTACTAAATATATATTGCCATGCGTGCAACAGCTTTTTTATTTGCAACTACATTGGTGTTATTTGTTCTGTAAATTATTGCAATTGTTGCGCCCTCTTTTCTTTGATCGTCACCCGCGCGACAATCGATTGTTATTTAGTATCAATTCTCGCGCGAAGACGATGGCGTCGCTTGCATTGCCGTTGGCGTTTCTCGCGCTCCTCGTCGCGTTCGCGACGTCGACGTCGATCGTGTTGACGAGATCGATGACAAATACAACAAAGAGGAGCGTTGTCGATGGAAGAGAGGCCGTTATCGCGTTCCTACGCAAGTACGGTTACCTAGAGGACATCGTAGATAACTCATTGGTTTCCGAGGGCGCGTTGAATCACGCTGTCTCGCTTTTTCAAGAATTCTACAATCTACCCATAAATGGTGAATTAAACGCGGAAACGATGCGCACAATGAACAGATCGCGTTGTGGAGTTCGAGACATCCAGACGCGTTACTCGAACAAGGAGTACATACACAAGTGGCCGACTACTCATCTCACATGGAACTTTCTGTTCGCTTCTAGAGCGAATCTACAAATAGCGGAGACTGCGTTCGCTCTGTGGGCTGCTAATTCATCGCTGACTTTTACATGCAGCGTGCACAATCCTAACATAGTGATTTTATATAAAGGACGGCACACTATGTGGGACAAGCATTATTCGGATACTATGTGCCCGTTTGACTTTGATGGTCGAGATGGAGTACTCGTTCAAGCGTATTACCCCAACGGAGATCTCACCCATGTCTCTGAGATACATATCGCCAATGAGGAACAGTGGCACGTGCAGCTCACTAAAAATCCATGGAATAAGGATTATCTGTTGCACACACTGACTCATGAGATCAAACATGCTATAGGAATAGAGCACAGTCTACACGACAATTCGGTAATGTACGCATTCGTGCCTGTTAAACAGTGGCTTGTTGCGCTCAGCCTGGATGATGTTCTGGCTGTGCACAACCATTATGGACCTAACTCGAATGCGCCTGAACTACCACCGGTCTCCACATTTGTCCCTCCGACGGTCGCACCGACTACGACGACAACAACGACGCCGCAGCCGCCGTTGCCGCGTAAACCCAAGCCGCTACCACCTAGGCATGTGTGCGAAGTGCGAAATCCCGATGTAATACTTTCGATGAAAACTATTACAATCATTGCGTATGATAAATATGTGTATATAGCCTCTTCAAACTGGGGCCCGTATATTTATCCACATCTGTTGAAAGAATACTTGCGCTTTCTTCCATCTAATTTTACAAAGCTGGATGCGGCTTGTCAACAATCATCCGGCGAGCTCGTGCTCTTCGCCGATGGTTATGTGTACTTGGTTTCCTATCCCAGTTTACGATTGCAAGACGGTTGGCCGCGCAGTTTCTCTGAGATTGGATTGCCTAGCGATGCCACCATTAACACTGCGTTTCAATCTTCTATGGGACACACCTACGTCATATTCAACAACGACTCTGTGGCCGTTGTAAATGATTGTAACGTGAGGATTAAGGAATACAACAAATTGAAACTAACGTTTCCGGGAGTTCCGCCAAGTATGTCGTTGGCCTATAAACTGCCAACGCATGCTGGCTAGTTTTTAACTAATATTAATATACCACAATGTCAAATGCATGTCTTTTACTATAATGGTTCTTTGTCTTTCTTCCCAGAGGCGTTTACGAAAACGTGTGCTGGAGTAAAAATTATTGTGAACTGCCAACGCATGCTGGCTATGTTCTAAATAATATTTAAAAAAACAATGACAAATGCATCTGTTTGACTGTACATTTGCTTCGTCTTTCCTCCCAGAAACGTTCTTGATAACGTGTGCTGGAGTAAAAATTATTATGAACTGCCAACCCATGCTGGCTACTTTTTAAATAATATTAATATATCACAATGTCAAATGCATCTATTTGACTATAATGTTTCTTTGTTTATCTTCCCAGAGGCGTTTACGAAAACGTGTGCTGGAGTAAAAATTATTATGAACTGCCAACGCATGCTAACTAGTTTTTAAATAATATTAATATACCACAATGTTAAATACATGTCTTTGACTATAATGGTTCTTTGTCTTTCCTCCCAGAGGCGTTTTTAAAAACGTGTGCTGGAGTAATAATTATTGTGAACTGCCAACGCATGCTGGCTAGTTTTTAATTAGTATTAATATATCACAATGTCAAATGCGTCTGTTTGACTATAATGGTTTTTTGTCTGTCTTCCCAGAGGCGTTTATGAAAACGTGTGCTGGAGTAAAAATTATTATGAACTGCCAACGCATGCTGGCTACTTTTTAAATAATATTAATATATTACAATGTCAAATGCATGTATTCGACTATAATGGTTTTTTGTTTTTCTTCCCAGAAGCGTTTACAAAAACGTGTGCTGGAGTAAAAATTATTATGAACTGCCAACGAATGCTGGCTAGTTTTTAAATAATATTAATATACCACAATGTTAAATGCATGTTTTTGACTATAATGGATCTTTGTCTTTCTTCCCAGAGGCGTTTACAAAAACGTGTGCTGGAGTAAAAATTATTATGAACTGCCAACGCATGCTGGCTATGTTCTACATAATATTAAGATAAAACAATATCAGATCTATTTGACAGTATATTTGCTTTGACTTTCCTCCCAGAGGCGTTTTTAAAATCGTGTGCTGGAGTAATAATTATTGTGAACTGCCAACGCATGCTGGCTATGTTCTAAATAATGATTAAAAAACAATGACAGATGCATCTGTTTGACTGTACATTTGCTTCGTCTTTGCTCCCAGAAGCGTTCTTGATAACGTGTGCTGGAGTAATCATTATTATAAGCTGCCAACACATGCTGTCTATGGTTTACATAATATTAAAATAAAATAATATCAGACGCATCTATTTGACAGTAAATTTGCTTTGACTTTCCTCCCAGAGGCGTTTTTAAAAACGTGTGTTGGAGTAATAATTATAAACTGCCAACACATGCTGCCTGTGGTCTACATAATATTAAAATAAAACAATGTCAGATGCATCTTCTTGACTGTAAAGTTGCTTCGTCTTTCTTCCCAGAGGCGGTTTTGTAAAGGCGTGTGTTGGAATAATAAGTATTATAAAGCATTTTTAATTGATGTGTGCTTGTTAAATGTATTTTAAATTTTTAATGTCAGAAGCGTTTTTTGTGACATAAAATTGTTTCGTCTTGTTTCTCAGAATTGCTTTTAAAAACGTGTATTGGTGTACTTATAAATATAAAGGTTTGATGAGCAACATATGCTGGCTATCTTTTAAATTGTGCTAGAGACGTCTTTTGTAACATAAAGCTTTTTCTCTTTTCTCTCAGAGATATAAGCGTGTGCAAATGTACTTATGAATAGGAAGTACTAATAATTATCGTGTGCTGGCTATGGTCTAATTGGCCTTTTTTGTAACATAAAGTTGTTTTATTTTTTCTTTTGCTCAGAAGCGTTTTTTTAAATTTGTGCTGGTAGAAAACTTCTTTTGAAGCATTTACAAATGACGTGTTCCGGCTATATTCTAAAGTTATTGTGCCGGAGACGTCTCGTGTAGCATAAAAGTTGCTTTACTTTTGTCTTAGAGACGTTTTTATTATTGTAAAGTAGTGTACTAAATAATATAAACATTTACAATCAATGTGTGCTGGCTATGTTCAAAATTTCTTTTACCAGAGACGTCTTTTTGCAACAGAAACTTGCTTTCTTATTTTTTTAAAAATACGCCTGTATAAACGTGTACTGGTGGACTAATGAAACATTTACAATCAACATACTGATTATGTTCTAAATTTATTGTGTCAGAGGCGTCTTTTATAACATAAAGTTTCTTTTGTCTTAGAGGTGTTTTTAGTAACGCGTAATAGTGTGTTAAAGAATGAACATTTACAATTAGCGTGTGATGGCCTACCTAAATTTGTATTGTCA
>NW_018024856.1:0-3253 GCF_002006095.1 Pseudomyrmex gracilis
TGCACGCCTATAGAGTCCGATCATCGCTCCCCGCGCCTTCATTGGTTCACATTTATTAATTCATATCTCAATAAATATTGCAAATTTTGCAAAATGGTATATAACTTTTTTGTTCAGAATAACTCGATCTACCTACACACGTCGGCTTTATAGTTCGTTGTCAGACACCCTGTATATATATGTATATGTATGTATATATATATTATATATGCATTTTAGACATATTATATATACATTATATATATATATGTATATACCCAGCAAACAATTTGGTTGTGAGATGTCGCGATTTTGTCGCCAACCGCCAGCGAAATTTGTAGACCAAATCCATATCCATCTGTGTCCTCTTTAGGATATGATTTGGTGAGTTTTGGTGACCAAAATTATTACGTTCTTTGTTTCTGTGTGTTAACAGCTTTGGCAGCAGCAAAGCATGTTTCCGTATTGTAGCGTTTCTGCACACAGTTTCTGTTGCCAAGGTCTGCGCAGTCAGAAATTATTTGCTGGGTATACATATACAGGGTGTCCCAGAATTGGTGTGACATCTCTCGTAAGCAGATAGAAAGAGTAAAACTGAGTCGAAAAGTCCTGAACCATTTTTTTTCTATTATTTATAATAAAGGAGTAATTGTTGAGTAAATCAGGCCAATCAGCGCCGACTTTAGCCAGACACACGTCGCTGAGCCACGCGCCTGGTGTGTGTGAGCGCTCCGCGCGGTTCACTGACGTGCGTCTGGCTAAAGATCGGCGCTGATTGGCCTGATTTACTCAATAATTACTTCTTTATTATAAATAATAGAAAAAAATGGTTCAGGACTTTTCGACTCAGTTTTACTCTTTCTGACTGCTTTCCTTTTAAGAGACACAAGTCGACACAAAAGTCATTCTGTCTTCGTTCAGTATTCAGTGAGAAACAAAGACAGAATGACTCTTGTGTCAACTGTGTCTCCTAAAAGGAAAGCAGTCTCTATCTGCTTACGAGAGATGTCACACCAATTCTGGGACACCCTGTATATACACACACATACACATACAGTCGGCGTCAATGAATCGTTTCGTGGACGCGGGGAGCTAGAGGTAAGAGGGACGGTATTCCCTAGCAGTAAATACTGTAATTGCCCTTACGAAAAAGAATTACTGGCAGTAATATATTGCGGCAGTGGTACGAAATAATTACTGGCATTCTGTGTAATTGCCAGTAATATTCTCAGTGATTCCTGTAATACCTAATAATATTCTTGTGTGATTGTCAGTAATATTTATATTACTGACTTTATTTATATGTAATCGGCAATAGTTCTTTTTCGTAAGGGTGGTCAATTCATCGAAATCTGCTACAGTTAGTTAGTGCGGCGCCCGTTGGCAGTACCTACTCCTAGGGAATACCGTCTCTCTTGCCCCTAGTTCCCGGGACTACGAAACGATTCATTGACGCCGACTGTACATACAGGGGTAATAGCAGTACACAGCGCGTCACTGAATCGCGGAATAGGCGCGGGGATCGGAGGGCAAGCTGGCCGTACGATTCGTACGGCGCTTGTTGGCGAGCAACTGCCCCGCTTGCTATCTGATCCCGCGCCTATTCCGCGATTCAATGACGCGCTGTGTACAATCGTTCGTGAGCAGGTAAAAAGTTATATTGAGTCAAAAAGTCTTTTATTACTTTGCAAGACTCGCAATAATTACCGAAATGTTAATTAATAAAAATCCACGAATAAGTGCATAAAACAGCCCGGCGTTTCGCGCGCTTACGATTGTCAATTCTATGACAACGGAATGGGAAGAACTAATATACAGGGTGTCCGACAATTACTTTAACATCTCTCGTAGGCAGATAGAAGGAATAAAACTGAGTCGAAAAGTCCTGAACCATTTTTTTCTATTACATATAATAAAGGAGTCATTATTGAATAAATCAAGCCAATCAACGCCGACTTTTAGCCGGGCTCACGTCAGTGAGCCGCGCGGAGTGCTCACGCACACCAGAGGTGTAGTTCACTGACGTGCGTCCGGCTAAAGGTCGGCGCTGATTGGCTTGATTTATTCAATAATTACTCTTTTATTATAAATAATAGAAAAAAATGGTTCAGGACTTTTTGACTCAATTTTACTCCTTCTACCTGCCTACGAGAGATGTTAAAGTAATTGTCGGACACCCTGTATAGTATAGAATATGTTGTTATAGTACCTCTTCCCATTCTGTTGACATGGGCATAACAACGTGACCGTGCAAAACATTGAGCTGTTATTTTGCTCGTAGATGTACGCTCATTCGCGAATTATTATTAATGAACATCTCGGTAATTATTGCGAATCTTGCAAAGTTGTATAGAACTTTTTCATTCAGTATAATCCCTTCTATTAGCTTCCAAGCGGTGATACGGTTATTACCGGACACTGCCTATATATGGTAATTTTAAGGCAAAGCTTTACAATGCATTACTAAGATTAAATATTTTTTTAGCATTACCACAGAAATACCAACTAAATTATTTCAACGCCGAAAGTAGTACTAAAATGATGGGCAGAAGAAATATAAACTTGTAAAACAGCTAAAATAATTTGATTTGAGCAGTATGATCTCTGTTATCAAAGTATATCTTATCTTTTGTGAAGATAGCAGAAGAAGACATCTTAAACTTCCACCAAAGTTACACAACTTAAACAGTTTTCTATATTAATATTAGTTTTTAAGAAGGAGTACATATAATTTGTTTGTTGTAAGAAAACGCTAAAATCAAATTATAGATTTTCTTTTTTTAAATAGAGTTTTATTTTTTCAAGACATACATTGTGATATACATTAAGGACGTTGTAGCGCGAATCGCATTTAACAAGAAAAAGTTGAAACTTTGGATATACGTTAATAACTGTAATATTTACACGCTGGTCAAGTTTTAAACAGATTGACCGTTTCGAACTTGAGATAATTGGTTCCAAAGATTATATTTTTCCTATGTAGTGTATACACGATTCATACAAACATCGTGTACTTTTAATTCTATAATAAGAAAGAATAACAAGAGAGTGACCAAAAACAGATATATGGCAAAAGAAACCTTTACGAAAAAGAACTGCCGATTACATATAAATAAAGTCAGTAATATAAATATTACTGACAATCACACAAGAATATTATTAGGTATTACAGGAATCACTGAGAATATTACTGGCAATTACACAGAATGCCAGTAATTCTTTCGTACCACTGCCGCAATATATTACTGCCAGTAATTCTTTTTCGTAAGGGAAT
>NW_018024856.1:3438-4950 GCF_002006095.1 Pseudomyrmex gracilis
TATTCCAATTTTTTGATCTGCATTGATACATGTGTAGTTTTGTATGTTAGATTCCGCTGTTCCTACCTTTATTTTTAAATATAAACTCTTTAAAACTTTTGTTATTTCTATCGCTATCGCTATTCCGTCCATTGTGCAAGAGGCTTTATTTAACGTATGAGAGTGGATAGCGACGTTGCCAGATTGTCTCTGGACAATGTTTCATAGTGTGTGCATTGAAACCATAGACTTATATAATAGACGGAACATTCGTGTAAGAGGAGCTGCAGCTTCGTTAAAAGAGACAGACATAGTCGTGGAGTAGTTCTCTTCTTTTCTAGCAGTGAGTTGATTGGTGGCCGCGGCAGGCCGAGGGAGTGGCCGAGAGCAACGAAGATAAACATTCGAGAGTCAGTTGAGAGAGAGTGATAGTGAGAGGTGCTAGCATAGAGCTTATATACTCATGAAAAGGCCCTGCGAGCGCAAAGAGGATCGACAAAAAGAGATATATTTTTCTGTTTCAATTGTGGCCACTTCTTATAGAAGAGATTAACAAAGAACACGGAGTGGGGGAGCCACAGTTGAGACAAAATATATCCAAATATATCTCTCTTTGTCGATCCTTCTTGCGCTTGCAGGGCCTCTCCATGAGTATAAGCTCTATGGTTAGCATATAGGCAGAGCCTCTCCATGAGTACAAGCTCTATGGGTGCTAGCATGCATGTAGCATGTATAGACTTGTTGAGAGACTTGGCAGGCGCTAACAATTACCACTAACAATTCGTAGACCTTAAAGTAATTTACTTCATACTTCTATAGAATTTAATTTAACATATTTTTTAGCTTAAATTTTTTCTAAATTAAGCTATCTTTAATTAACAACAGTTGTTTATGCTTTAGTGTAACCAACTGTTGTTGTTCCTCTTTAAATACATAAATAATAAAATAATAAAAAAATTATATCCATACAAGACTCGAACTTTTATAACCTTCTCGAGCACACAATCAAAAATAATGACCTTTTACGCCTAAGCATAGACTTATGTCCTATGCGCTTAAGGTGATTGGTCCCCTATCGCTCTTATTACAAGAGAGAGAGAGACAACTACTCCAGCACTATCTCTGTCCTTTAATGTTGTCTTTAACTTCGTCATATAAATGCATATATGTAATACTTCTATATCGCTAGTACGGTGCCGACCTGAAGCCCAAACGTTACGATGCAGACAATATAGTAGCCTCTCTCTCGCGCAAGATCCAGCTGCTTTGTGCGCATGCGGAGATCATTCAAGCACGCTTGGGCATTTCTTTTCCTCGCGTTCTTTCTTCGCGTTCTCTCACTTTTCAATGCTTTGTCTCGCTCGCACTCGCTTAGTAGACGCGCTTGCGCATAACGACGCTCGACTATCTATGCTCATATCAGAGAGAAATCTGAAGCCTCTTGCACAATGGACGGAATAGCGATAGCGATAGAAATAACAAAAGTTTTAAAGAGTTTATATTTAAAAATAAAGGTAGGAACAGCGGAATCTA
>NW_018024857.1:0-5073 GCF_002006095.1 Pseudomyrmex gracilis
GATTTAAATTTCTATAAATTTTACTATATTTTAAATAGATTATTTATTAATTTACTCTTCAAAAAACAACATTAAANAAGAACAAATATATTAAGGAAAATTTTTCGTAGATTATCACTTACTTGACAAGTTTCTCTAACTCTAACAATACCGCCAAAATTGTTAAATTTTATGATTTAAAAACTAACAAGAAAAATTTCCTTTCTGATTGTTACTAATCAGAAAAAAAATAACTCCAGATATTCAAAATATAAAAATTATAGAAAAGCAGTTGGAGTTCAAAAGCACAGTTGTTGTTGTGTATGGATATAATAATGATGTTCTTTATTTGATAGTTTATAAAGTAGACGTTTCGACCATGGTTTTTAGGCTTTATCAAAAACGTTCTACAAAATTGATTACAACGATTTTAGACAAAATTAATATATGGTAATACCATTAACAAAAATTATGAAAAAAAGAAAAATACACAATGCAAAAAATAATTTGTTAACTTACAGACGTATGCTGTTCTTAAAAAACGCCGATCAAGATACAAAATCAAGCTGTTATGTGGTAATAATCGCAGACAAGAGTTGTAACTCAACTGAATAAAATTTTAAAAAGACGAACGATATGTACAGTGAGATCAACATTATAGACATGCGCAAAAGAGAACTTAATCTTTATTGACAACAAATGGTACATAAGATNTGTCGAGGTTTTCCGTGTCGCTATGTAGGTTAAAGCCATATGTTTGTCTTTTGATGTGTAAAGTTTTTGAAATTAGACGCTTATAATAATGTTTTTCACAATCTAGAATCTCGACTCTATCCCAAGAGAAATCATGGGAATGATTANTTCTGTGATCAGTTATTACAGGAGTTTGCGTGGTGTTACGTTTTATATGGTTTTTAATTAACGCAGGCGGAAGAATGCGTAACAATCATAACAATCACCGAAAATCGTTTTTTGATTCTATTTACATCCATTACGGCTCTTTCTTAGTTAACAAAATGAAACTATGGATTAAACTAAATAGAGATTTAGTGAAGATACACAACCCCATCGTTTTTCTTAATCATTGTAAAAAAAAAACGAATTAGTACCGCAACATTTACAATATCAATCATGTTGTTATCCAAAGATGATTCTCCACAATCACAGATTGAAGTGTATTTTTGATTACAAACGATCAATATTTGCTTTTAGTATACTGCGCCTTGAAATCACAAATCTGTACAAACATNGTGACTTTGTCCACAAAAACATTTTTAAAATCAACAAAACCATTATATACAATCTACCTTTTCACATTTACAGTGTTTTTTTTTATTCTCAGACAAAATTAATAAATTTTATCTTAATGAAGAAAGAAGGTTGAAGAGAAAGTTCTGATGGATAAAACAAAAACATCACAAAATGATCTCCCTACCCAAGAAACTCACTTATTTTGCAAAAAACCGCGACAAACAAATTTCAAATAATAATGCTAATTATTATTATACACATCCATCTCACACATTCACTTTTTTACCTTCCTTTGAAACCACACACACAATAAACATCAAAATCGAACATAAATCTCCAACNAAAACTTTCCTTGAGCATAAGAAAAATTGGTTTATTAATCTCACTGTTACGTCCTGACCTACGGTTACGATCGGGTCCTAACGGAGGAACGCAACTTGACACACGACACTTTTGTGTATTATATCTCGGCACACTGACCTAATGAGATAAGGCAAGCATGCGAGTCGAATGAGACTGTTCAACGACGTAGTCAAGTCAACGGACTTCCCGATATTACTTGTCTAACGTCTTCTCACTCGTCGGTCCTCTTTTAGGTCTTAGAAACAAATCTAATTTACCTGGGACATGACCTGGCGATCACGTGATGAGATTACAGGAATGAGTTTTCAGGATGGATTGTTCAAAAGTTCATTTAATTAAGTAAAGCCGTTTCATTTGTATGAGTATATAAATCATTTTTATTTATAATATTAACATTTAGGTTTATTCAAAAAATATATTCTTACGGAAGTTGAATTAAATAATTGGACGTGTGATGAAGTTTAGTGTGAATTTGAATACATATTGGCATTGTTATTATTTTTAATCCTGGTAGTTCGNTATTAACATTACTGTTTTAAATCCTTATATAAATGAGCACCGTCACTATTTAGGCTATTATCAGATAGACGGGGGTTGGTATGCTTCGGTCCGCTCGCTCTACGGGCAGCGGTTCTCCGCCGCAAGGTTTGATTTTAAATATCGCGTTGTTAGAACCACGGTTGATTTTCGGAGCGGTCGTATGACAACTACATACGATTTGCTACTGCTTAAAGTTTGACAGTGGTGATTGGAAATCGGTAGCGGTTAAGAACACCTGACGACGTGAGTTGCTAATCCGACAGGAATGAAAAGTCAGCAGCGGCTCGGAACGACAACCAAAGTCGTGAGTCGCTAATCCGACAGGAATGGAAGTCAGCAGCGGCCCGGAACAACACACAAGGTCGTGAGCTGCTAATCTGACTGAAAGGAAATCGGTAGTTGTTCGGAAGGACACAAGATCGCGAACAGCTAGTCCGATTGAAAGGAAATCGGCAGTCGTTCGGAACGACACAAGATCGCGAACAGCTAGTCCGATTGAAAGGAAAATCGGCAGTCGTTCAGAACGACACAAGGTCGCGGACAGCTAGTCCGATTAAAAGGAAAATCGGCAGTCGTTCAGAACGACACAAGGTCGCGAACAGCTAGTCCGATTGGGATGTCGAGGAGAAGAGATTACTAAACGAAGCAGTTAATTGAATTGTCGAATTTAATTCTTTCTTCCGAATATCAACCGTTTCGACGAAGGTTTGTTTTGCAAACTATTGCGTTAGTGAGTACTTACTACTTATTGTTCACGGTAGAATGTCGAGATGAGTGATTGATGCGCTTCGTCCAAAAGTCAGGAGTCTGGCAGCTGGACTCAGGTGGAATAAATTGGTCGTCTCCTCTGATAGAAGTTGTCACGAGTCGCACTGTTCACTCGGATTTACGTGCCGAGATCAATATCAAATTAAGAAATCGTTTGGATTGTCAAATTTCAGACCGAACAGGAAAAGCGAGTATCATTTGTATGATCAAATTGACTCTAAGTTAAATTTTTGAATCGCACGAGAAAAAATAGAACTGAGTTAATAATCGTATTGCTAATTATGAAGTTCTTTCTCTGGTGTTCCAACGCCTTATATACGATGATCTCGGGGCGTTAACCCTTCTGATTTTTGCCAATCGTTTTTAGATTTTACTCTCCCACTCTTTACTGATTAAAATGTCNATCTTTTCATTTGCTAATCCGATCAGGCAAGAGGACCAATCATCGACAATCATTCCTCCTGACTCGCTCAACATTTGTTTAAAGTTTGTTATCTGCACGTGCAATTTCCTGTTCATTTTCTGTGCCCGAACATTCCTTGCTAGAGATTAGCGGACCGCCTAAATTATCTAAGTTTATATTCGTGAACTAACCATCCGGGCTGCTTGTTGATTAATTGACCGATACTCATTTGAAAGTCGGTAAGAGTGATTAGATAAAAAATTGCGATACGGATTTATCTTAGTTCAATAGGTCCTCTGTTCTCTGCTCAAGGATTGTTACTTAAAAATTAATTCTAAGGTGCAAATCTTAAAGCTAGTTAATGTCTGGTTCCAAACAGAAGGGGACCGTGGAGTCCAGGACGTAACACTCACCAACACTCCCATTTCTGACAAAGTTGTTGGTTTGTTGCAACATAGTGAAAATTTTAGCCTTCCTACTAATAATATTACTAAATTAACTTTTGAAATTATCAAAAATTTTGAATTTAATAGTAAACATTTTGACAACATCAAAAAAATTGACTGTCGCAACCGTTTTATCCCTTTTCTTAAACAATTGAGAGATTCAAATAATGATACTAATTTATTACATGACATGGATATAAACAATGCTCTTATATTAACCAAATCTTTCGTTAAACACCATCCTTCTATTATCTACACTACAGCAGACAAAGGACTGTAGTCGCGTTGGACCAAACTGAATACACTCGAGATATGGAGAATTTATTATTGGACGTGGCCACTTACGTCCCGATTAAAAAGAATCCGGTCAATTCTTTACTAACATNGTTAAAAAATTTGTTAAAAAACTGGAGGTCTCACAATTACACCTCGGATGCTTCTCACCGCAATTTNAACTCTTCTTTACCTATCCTTCCTAAGGCTTATGTGTGCCAAAGATTCATAAATCAGGAAATCCACTTAGAATAATTATTTCTTCAATTAATAGTCCGTTACACAACCTCTCCTTCTTTTTACACAAAATTATTTCCAAAAGCATTCCACCTTTTAAAAGTTTTNTGTACAATAGTTTTCACCTTTAGTAGATAATTTTGGATGTAAAATTTGAGCAATCCTTTGAACTAATTTTTCTTAATGTTACATCTTTATTCACCAACATACCACTGGAATTAGTAATTAATAGTTTAGAGACAAGATGGCATTTNATAAGTAAAGAGACGTCATTACCTAAACATGAATTTTTTAACGCAATTAAATTCGTATACAACTCAACTTTTTTCATTTTTAATAATAAATTTTACCGACTGACCTTTAGCGCACCGATGGGATCACCTCTTTCCTCCATTTTAGCTGATATTGTCATGCAAGACCTTGAACAGAACATCCTTAATTCATTGCATTTCCAGCCTCCTTTTTACGTTTGATATGTTGATGATATAGCTCTAATGGTTCCTGCCGATAGCTTTGACTTAGTCCTACACCTATTTAATTCTCATCATCCTCGCCTANAATTCACCATGGAAATAAACTACAACAAATTGAACTTTCTGGACATCACCATAATTAAGACAAATAATTTTTTGAAACATGACTGGAATCAGAAGCCAACTTTTTCTGGTAGATATCTCAATTTCTATTCTAATCATCCAACCAGCCAGAAAAAAGGCACAGTCATAGGTCTTATTGATAGAGCATTTTTCTTATCACACCCTGACTTTCATGAAAAAAACTTTGACTTTATTATTAATATTCTCAACGACAACA
>NW_018024858.1:0-1341 GCF_002006095.1 Pseudomyrmex gracilis
ACTCTGTATCGGCCCTTCTGCATATTTATTTTTTAACAATTTCACGGAGTATAAATCAAACACATATATTGTTTAATAATCCACATGTTTCAATTTCTTTATTTATGTTTGCAGCTAATTCTTTTTTTGCTGTTTTCTCATTTTCTCGACCATACTTCAGGGCTGGTTTATCGATATATGAGGGATACAAGATATTTTTAACTATCATTGCACAAGACGTTGTTTCTCTCATACGACATACGTCTCCAAAATGAGATGCTGTTAGTATCTCTTTCCTCAAAATGTGCCACAAGTCACAATCACTCTGACCTCTTGTATTACGCTCTATTTTTTGCCAATTACGTCCATTTTCCGACAATCGATCCATATGATTTTTCTTCAATATTTCAAATATCTCTGGTGCCAAATCTGGTTTTTGCGATTGCGGACCGTAATGGGTTTCTGTTCCTACGTCTTGTTTTACTTTTTTTTGTCTTCCTTCTACTTGCCGAGATTCTCTCTTTCTGACAATATGTAGTTGTCGCTGCTGTTCTAATTTTTTTACAATGTGGGGTACATTTTTACTCATGCCTTCATGTAATTGCGTCAGAGCTTGTTGCGTATTACTCTGCAAAATAGCTCCCGCAATTCTAGCATTGTAAGAACCTCGTGCACCAAAGTTTATGCGCTTTCCTGCTATTAGTTTGCATATAATAGAGTTAAACCATTCCGCAGGATTATTTGTATGATTGAGTATTAAACTTTCGGAATGGCAGCTCAAATTTATCATCACTTGCTCTATTTTTTGATATAAACTATGCATTTGTAAACAAGGTACATGATTTTCTTTCTTTTCATCATCGACACATGTGCGCCCAAGTTCTTTGCATCGTTTATGTTCACCAAAAATATGGCTAGGAATGTTTAATATATCTTTCTGTAATTCCTCAGCCAGTTCGTGAAATGGTCGAGTTTGTTCAGCTCTTCGTGCAGCTGCTGCTTCAGATACGTTATCACGTATGTTTTTCAAATTGCTTTTTACAATATTTCNATATTTTACGAAAGATGTATTTCTTTGTCTGTTTGGCAATGTTGTTTCTGATATACCTTTTAATTTCTTGCTCATATTTCGTAATAAGTGATTTATGCACTCTATTTTTTTTACGATTACCCCATGTTCCTTATATGGACAAGTGTCAAGGATGGACCGTCCGCTATTACAGTCTTATAAATAAGTCCATGCAAATCGATGCTACATTTGAAACAATAACTTCAACAATAGCATCACTCTCCATGCTTGCAGAACATGCATTGCGGTCAAAATTTTTGTAACATGTATGACTTTTAGGCTCGATACCTCGT
>NW_018024858.1:2931-4994 GCF_002006095.1 Pseudomyrmex gracilis
GAAATTATTAGGACTATCAATTTTATTTTAGATAGCGCTACTTTCGATATTTTATTATAGCGGCTATTTTTTTAATAAGAGCCGAGTTTGTCTTAGAACAAAGTTGTAGCTGGCAATGAGAACAAATATAACGGGTTTTATTTCTTAAATTAGAATAATTTTTCACAAAGTTACGGTGTTCCAAAATTTACGCATACGCACGCACATAAAACAGAAAATATAATTCGCTTGCTTGTAATGGTGTGTGTGCGTGCACGTAAACTTTACAAACCTGCAACTCTGTGAACAATAATCCAAATTAAGAAAAAACTTGTATTTGTCTCATTGCCAGCTACAACTTTTGTTTGAAACAAGATATGACCTCTCATATTAAAACATGGATACCATGATGTTATCTCGAAAATGATGCCATTCACAATTNAATTGAAAATTAAATGATAATGTCATTATTTTTCTCCCTCGAGACCGTAAAACTTTTATCTTCAACATTTTTTTATAGAAATTATATCTTTTGAGGTATTCAAGTGGCTTGTTTTAAGTACCTCACTCTGCAAAAATACAGAGTATCCGGAAAATTGCTGCCAATACTTTAGGAAGTGATTGAGAATCCAAAAATAAAAAAATTTATATACATACAGGTCCGGAAATTAGTTTCCGAGTTATAGCCACTGTTATGTTTAGAAATCATAATCGTTTTCATAATCATAATTTATTTTCTTGTTTTAAAATAAATAACCTCATTTCAGACTATTTTGATAGAAGAATAAGAACCTGCATTTGTGCTGAAGATGGTCATTTTGAACATATAAAGGAGTTTACATAAAATTAGATATGATGTTCAAAATCCACCTTTGCCACAAATGCAAGTCTTTATTTTTTTTTTCAAAATCGTCCAAAATAAAACTAATTTAAAACTACAGTTACTTGGGAAAACAATGGAATAAATTATAATTACGAAAAACATTACGATTTGTAAACATAAAAGTGGCTATAACTCGGAATCGACTTCTTTCCGGATCTATGTTGATATAACTTCTTTTCCTTCTTTTTGAATCCCATATTACTTTCCGAAGTATTGGCTGCGATTTTTCGGACACCCTGTATATACAGAAAGTCTTCTGTATATACAGAAATTTAAGTTGATGACACAGCAAAAATTTTAATAGACAACTGATTTAAAAAAATAAGTTGGCACATGTCTTATAATATTTTGAATAAGGATTGAAATAGTACTATTATTTTTTATGTGTGGGTGTTAGCAAGGTCATTTCAAAGTCAGTTTATTTTTGTATATTGTTTATCTATATTTTTGTGGGCATCATAGTATACGTAAAATAACTCACACCTTTTGTCTAAAACATTTTGTTGTAAAATTTCTTTTTTTCTAGATAATAAGAGAAACATTTTTAGTATGAATTGCCTAACTACTCAAAATTAAAACGACGTGATAAATATCTTCTTTCGAAGTATCGCAAAGCATACAAATTAACAGCTTTTTCTATGTTTTGTATTTCTATGTTTTTCGATGTTTTTTATTTACTATTATAAAAATCATTTCAATTTTTTGAAATATTTAACAGTAGCAGAAAAAATTGAAATAATTTTTTTTTGTGGATCAAGACAAAACAGTAAAAAAATTGTTAGTTTATATGCTTTGTGGGACCTTGAAAGAAGATATTCATCGCGCTTTATGTTTCATTGTGTAGTTTTACATTTTTTATTGCTAATGTTTCTCTGAATATCTTGAAAAAACATAAAATCTACAACAAATCGTTTCAGACAAAAGTTGTGCGTTGTTTTACGTAAAATACGATTCTACAATAAAAAATATATTTTAACGATAAACAATAAAACAAACTGACCGTGAAATAATTTTGGAAATACCCACGCAATAAAATATAAAAGTGCTACTTGAATCCTTACTTTAAATACTACAAGACGTCAGCTACTTGTTTTTTTAATCAGTTGTCTATAAAAGCTTTCCGCTGCGTCACTTTAATTGGAACATTCTTTGTACTGAAATATTTTTATGTGTGTGTTGTTTGTGTGAGAATGTGTGGGTG
>NW_018024859.1:0-1815 GCF_002006095.1 Pseudomyrmex gracilis
AAGCAAGAAGCACGGTAATGGTTTGCGTTATTCGCGCCGACAACACCTCCGATATAACTTTTTTTTAATAAACTGTTTTGAAACTTGACACGCAGTAAATACAAACTATATACTGTAAAGAAAGATAAAAAATCACAGAGCTTATGGTCCACCGATTCCCGTCGAGAGATTCTTGACTTCCGACGCTACGGCGCATTAACGGGCGTTGTAACCGCCACCTCGAAAACAGTCGTTTTCACGACTAATCTGTATATAAAGCCCGTGTAAATAAATGTCCCGAATTAGATTTAAGTAAAAACAAATTAGTAAATGAAAAAGGTCACATCGAGCCAAAACAAGATATTAATATAAAAATATAATGATTTATTGATCAGCACTTACATATGTAAAAAAAATACGCAAAATATTTTGACTCTAACTGGAGTCTTCTTCAGTCGCAAATAACATTTCAATAATTTAAAAATATAAAAAATACGCAATATACATTAAGTCAAGATATAAATGAAGTCAAAGTTTAAAAGCAACGTAGAGGTTTGGTCGTTAATATTAAACATGGTGTAATTACCTTGGAGATGACATTCTAAAAAAATAATATAAATAATAAATAAGTGCTGATCATAAAATCATTATACTTTTATATTAATATCTTTTTTTGGCTCGATGTGACCTTTTTCATTTACTAATTTGTTTTTACATTACGAGCGTTTCTGTTTAATTTATTACATTTTTCTTTGTAGATTTAAGTAATTACGCGCCCGCCGCTCCGAACGCATTAATTAAAGCCGCGTGCAAACGCCCGACAAGAACTCCGCCGACCGTACGAAATTAATCAACCGACACCGCGGAATCCAGCGCTAAGTAAATCTATTGCATTGAATAGTCCACGCGTGGACAAGGACTCCGCCGTTACATTAGATCGTAATCAACCGACACCGCGGACTTAAAACCATTGTAAATATGTTAAACTGAATAAACAACAAGTACATTACAGCATAAAACACGGATTAAGTGTCGCAATTTCTCGTTTTCTCCATTCCCGAACCTTGGCACCGACCGAGCTGTCCGGCAGGTGGAAGGCCGGGCGAAGCCGAAGAATTCGGCTCTGTTACAATTAATATTGTTAATTTTATTTACTTATAAACTATATCTTATAAGTGTAATCTGTCAANAATATATGTTGCGCGTACATATAAATTTATTTATAAGTTTTTTTTTAGAGAAAAGAGTCGATGCTTCTACGAGGTTTGCTAATGCTTTTATTTTGCCACCCAAATACTTAATCAAAAAGAAGAAAATAAAATTAGAGACATCTGAAAACCGTAAATTAGTTTCAGTTGGGACCTCTGATGCGTCAAAAAATTTAATTATATTAAATACCAAACAAAAATAATAAAAATATAATTTTAATTAAATTAAAAATTACTCACAAATAAATAAATAAATTCAATCATATAAAAATCCTTTTCACTAAAGAAAAATCATCTTATTGTAAATAAAATATTTTTATTAAACTAGGATATTATAATAAAAATCATATAATCTAACGACACTTTCCAGTACCATTACTATGTTACGACTTCTCTCATCTTATAGACAAGAATGACGGGCAATTTGTACATATTCTTAATTAAATTCAAACAAAATTATTATATCATTTTACAATTAAATTCTATTTCATAATTAAAATTAAATCAATTAATCCAATATATCCAATAAAACTAATGTAACTCATCTAATCTCAACTAATCTACACTTTGATTTGAATTACTATAAACTCTGACTATATCTCGAATAAAAATCTATTAATTTACTCTT
>NW_018024859.1:2776-5066 GCF_002006095.1 Pseudomyrmex gracilis
AAATAATTATTAATTATTTATACTAATGTAAGAGATAAAATAATTTTCCGTTTTCAACATTTTAATTTTTTTAATAAAATAAATAATAACTAAAACATACTTTATTAAAAAGAAATGAATAAAATAAGTAAGCTAAACCACCAAAGCTTTTAGGTTCATACCCTAACAATAGAAGAAAATTCTCTTATTTAAATGATATGCCTGATAAAAAAGATTATTTTGATAGAATAAATTATATACGTCTTAAGTATTTTCATTATTAATTACATTTCTAAACCACATTATAACAATAAAACTAAGTTTCAAAAAATATGAATTTAACTTTATATTAAATAGATTTGAACTATTACTAGTAAATTCAAAAATTACTGTGCCCTATACACTTTAATATAAATTTTAATTAAGACTTTCCTAAAAAAGTTTTATTTTTACCAAAACAAAATTAATTATAAAATTAACTTATTTTCTAATTTAATCCTTTTACCATCACTAATCATAAGATCATTAATAACCATTGCACTATCTAACGTAATTCAAATTTGATTTATTATAGAAATTAATAACTTCATATTTATTAGTTATGCACTTATAACAATCAAAGAAAAAAAAATTATATTCACCTACTTTCTTATCCAAGTTCTAGCTTCCTTAATTATATTATTTTCAATAATTATTAACCCCATTATTTTAAGATCAAGACACTCAATACTTATAATATCATTATTTTTAAAAGTAGGTATTCCACCATTCCATTTATGAATAACCTCATTATCCAAATTTATAAACTGACAGACTCTTACACTATTATTAACCTTGCAAAAATTACCACATCTTATCATCTTTTACTTAACAGAAATTACAAATCTATTCTTCATATTATTAATAATTATAACAATAATCATCCCTCCTGTCTCTATAATTAACATTAAAAGAATAAAAATATTAATTACATACTCTTCAATCAATCAAACAGGATGAATTATTATACTTATTTATCTTAAACATCAACTATGATTAATATACTTTATATCTTACTCTATTATTTTATTTATAATTAACCTTATATTAAATACAACTAAAATCTCTTAAAAATTTTTCCAACACACTCTTAAAAAATTTGATTTAATATTTACAATTATAATAATAAATTTAGCAAGTATACCCCCATTTTGCTTTTTCATCTTCAAATGATTCTCAACTTATATTCTAATTATAAATTCAAACAGTAAAATACTAATTATTATCTTACTCCTCAACTCATTATTAATAACATTTATTTATATTAAAATAATCTCATGATCCTTATTCATAAGAAAATTTAAATCCAAACTAATATACAAAAAATCAAGCTTTAATTTAAATAATTACATTTTTATTATTTTAACACTATTTACTCCCCTGATCATAATGCTATAAAGATTTTAAGTTATATACAAACTATAAACCTTCAAAGTTTAAAAAATAAACATTTTATAAATCTTAAACATTTTAATCTTAAACAGATATCTTTAAATTTGCAATCTAAAATTTTTTATATGAAATATAAAATGTCAATTAAAAATACATTAACTAACATAAGTTAAACCTGCTAAACTAATGCCAGAAAATTTACATCTCTTAAATAAATTTACAATGTATCATTTAAATCAGACATAGCATTATATATAAGTACTTATGAACAAATGACTATTCTCAACAAATCATAAAGATATTGGAATTCTATACTTTATATTTGCTATATGAGCAGGTATAATTGGATCATCAATAAGAATAATTATTCGAATTGAATTAGGATCATGTGGATCTATTATCAATAACGACCAACTATATAACTCTATTGTAACAGGACACGCATTTATTATAATTTTCTTCATAGTTATACCATTTATAATTGGAGGATTTGGAAACTTTTTAGTCCCTCTAATAATTGGATCACCAGATATAGCTTACCCTCAAATAAATAACATAAGATTTTGACTTCTGCCACCATCAATTATCAAGAGGCACGGTAGTGCCTCGCGCCAAGTTTACGCGCAACGAAGTGGCGCTCGAACTGCGCGAGCACACTGTGCCTCTTATACGCAAGATTCATGCATTTTAGGAGTGGGGAGATTTTCTCAGGGCAATATTTTAGTAAACAGTAAACCGATCAATTTCGTTTTGGTCTCAATCGATTCAGAATAAAACATTTAAAAAAAAGTGTTCTTGCGTTTTTTTGTGTATTTCGTATTTTCGGAGATATGCAATGATAAAGTTTTTGAACTGAAAAAATCACGTTTTTTTCGTCATC
>NW_018024860.1:0-2152 GCF_002006095.1 Pseudomyrmex gracilis
AACCGTCGTCGCCCGGTAACCGACAGTCGCGCCGATCGCGCGCCGTTCACGCAGCTCCCGCGACACATACGCGGTGACCCCCGCGTAACAATATATTACAGAAATTATAAATAAACGTTAAATAAATCTTGTTTTGCAAATAAAAAATAAATAAACAAACATTACAAATATAAAATAAATAATAAATAATGTTTTTTTATATTTATTTACAAATTAAAAATAATTTAAAAATAAATGTAAAAAATAAATATTTTAAATATCTAATAAACATTTTTTTTTTCAATGGATTTTTTCAATAAAAAAATAAACAAATCAATAAATTTTTCAAAAAACATTTAAAAAATCTTGTGTTGATTGAGTATAAGTTATTTATGCAATAATAGAAGCTGAGCTTTAAAAAAAGAATTAATTTAGTAACAAATTCGGCGAAGATTATTATATACGTCATCACTTCGAGAAGACAGCGTGATGTTTTTATGCACACATGACGTGATCATCACACCGTNAGGATAAAATGAGTCTTCACAAAGTTTTGTCTAGATGCCTTCACAACACGTGATTTTACAGTGCTAGCGTTTACGCTCGCATGTGTACTTTCATCACATCATGAAGGCAATATGATGGCGTTCTTGCATGCACGACGTAATTATCACGCGTGAAAGCAATGTGAGCCTTCACGAATTGTTATCTGGGTATGAATGTCTATAAATACAGTTATTATTAGAAATTGTCAATCTGATAAAATATAAAAATCTTGTTTTATATAAAGAGAAATGACTTAACACTATCTTCCCTTACGAAAAAGAATTACTGGCAGTAATATATTGCGGCAATGATACAAAAGAATTACTGGCATTCTGTATAATTGCCAGTAATATTCTCAGTGATTTCTGTAATATCTACTAATGTTCTGTAATAATATTCTTGAGTGATTGTCAGTAATATTTATATTGCTGACTTTATTTATATGTAATCGACAGTAGTTCTTTTTCGTAAGGGTTTGAAGCATTTATACATAAGTATATTTCTTTTCTTATTCTTTATCTCACATAAAAATCTTTTTATGTTGCAATAAAAATCGGAAAAGAAAAGTTTATTGTGCTGCCTCATCTTTTATTCCTGTTCATTTGGATTTTGTTACTTTGCGTACAAAAATATAGAAACAGTAGAGAGATTACTCTCTTCTTCACAAATATTAAAAGCGTAAAGTAAGTTAATAATTATTTCTAAAATCACTGATACATATGTATATTTCTTGTAATATGATATTGTATATTTCTTGTAATATGTTTATGCTTTTGGAAATTTTCAATATTACAAAGCAAAATCATACTACGTGATTCTAATTACTGGCTAGCAGAAATATTACATGTAGTATGTGACAGTGGTTGTCAAAGCGGTACTTAAACTTTTAAAATCGCAATAAAATTTAAATATTATATTTTACTGTCATGTATTGCTAAACTGATTTCAAAATACTTTATCAATCAAATTGTAGAAATAGATAGGCAGTTCAAACTAAAGGCAGGGTGTTTTGCCGAATAATAAATTCGAGAAAGAGAATCCAGACGTTTCAGCTGTTTATTAAAGTCATTGGTGGAAAAAAAACTTGGAATTTATAACAGTTTTTTCAAATCAAAGGAATTGACGATGTGGTTTTATAGGAATGTTGAATAAATGGTCTAATAAAGTAAAGAAGATGAAAAGTACTAACTGTCAGTGTCGGTGTGTTGACGAGTTTAATGTTGACGCTTTCAAATTAACAGTTAGTACTTTCATCTTCTTGACTTTATTACAAGACTATTTATTCAACCAACATGTTTCTGTAAGACCACATCGTTAATTTCTTTGCTTTGAAGGACTGTCACAATTTCTAATTTTTTTCCACCGATGATGACTTAAATAAAAAGTCAAAACGTCTGGATTATCCTTCTCGAGTGTATTATTTTTTTGGCAAAACATTATGGCAAAACCCCTGGTATACATTGCCTTCTTATTTCTGCAATTTGATTTTTATTGATAAATATCAAAGGTAAATGTACAGAATAGGGGAGCCCCCTCCGATCGGCTTCTCGTTTTGATATATTGTAAATATGACCTTCCTGAGTACGTTTCTAAAAGTTTTAGCCGTCGCTCATTGTTTATAAAAAAC
>NW_018024860.1:2557-4923 GCF_002006095.1 Pseudomyrmex gracilis
TTTAGAAATTCATGAAAACGCATGGTGAAAATTTCCAAAATCTAACCGTGTACGACAGAACTCTATTACACACTGAACGAAAAGACGAATACGAACAAAGAAATGTAAACAAAACAGAAAGTTTGGGGATATGCTACATACACACACATTGTTGGCAATGTGAACATTACTCATTTCCTTCTGAAATGTACACGGTGTCGGAGAAAATTGGTTTATTCATGAAACTTTTTCTGTTTATAACTTTTTTATAAACAATGAGCGACGGCTAAAAGCTTCATATTGTTACTCAGGAAGGTAATCTTAATAACATATGTGAAAAAGAAGCCGATCGGAGGGGGCTCCCCTATTCTGTACATTTACCATATTTATATTACTGACTTTATTTATATGTAATCGGCAGTAGTTCTTTTTCGTAAGGGCGTAATTGTATATTTGTATGTAAAAGTTTGGTTTTTAAATATGTATAGTGCACAAAACAGTAATATTGACATTTTTTTTTTTCCAAACGTCATGCTAGACGAATTATTGCAAATAAAACTGCAATAGATATTGCAGGATCTTCCACACAAGCTTTCATAAAGTTTTCAAATTGTAAGAGTACCTCTGTTGAAATAAATAATAATTCAGGTCTTAATATAACTTTTGAAGTAAATATTACGTTAATAATAAACAAGAAGAAGATTCTTCGGGCGCCGGAGTCTTTAAACAAATGAATGAAATAAATTCGGTTGTAGGAGCCGATTGCAGGATGTTATATAGAGAATGTGCTTGAAAAAATATATATGTATACACATATATACTTCGAAATAATTTTTTTTCTCCATATAGGATGCTGGATTCGCATCACGTATATATGAAGGACCCCGAATACCCCCCTAAATAATTTTAAAATATTGCAAAAAAAACTCTTCAGCCAGGAGTCGAACCTGGAATCTCCGGCTTTCCGGGCCGTCGCCTTCACTGTTATAGGCCACCGAGGCACTTGGAGTGCCTCGTATTAAATATTACGTATTCAGTTTCATCTAGTAATAATTATGAACATGTAAATAAAACTACAGAAGAATATAATGATAATTTGTTACAAATTTCAAATATAGATAATATAAATGATAATAGAAATGATAATAATAATATAAATAATAATATAAATGATAAGAACAATTATGAAGAAGCATTTAGAAATGCCATAGCTGAATGGAGTATAAAATATAATGTTTGTCACAATGCATGTAACGCATTATTAAAGATTTTACAAGAACATACATCATGTAATTTTTTTAAAAATGCTCGGACATTGCTAAAGACTCCACGACAAACAGAAATTTTAAAAATATGTAAAGGAGAATATTTTTATTAGGGTTTCAGTAACATAATTAGAACTATGTTATTGAAATATAATAATAAACATATTTATCTTTTACTCAATATTGACGGTCTTCCTTTAGCCAAATCATCAAACGCATCTTTATGGCCTATTTTATGTTCCAATATGACGCATAAAGATGTGTATCTTGTTGGTTTTTTGGACATAAGAAACCAATAGATTCAAATGTTTTTTTACGAGCTTTAGGAAATGATTTAATTTATTTTATAAACAAAGGTTATGTTCATAATAATAAAGTAATAAAAATTAGTTTGGCTGGTTTAATATGTGATGCACCGGCAAAATCTTTTGTTTTATGTACAAAAAACCATACCGGCTTTTACAGTTGCACAAAATGCATTATCAAAATTAAATATCTAAACGGAAGAATCTGTTTTCCAAGTGGAAAATTATATCCTACAAGAACAGACGAATTATTTGCCATGCAAGCTTACAAAGATTTTCAAATTGGTTACAGTATTTTGAATAATATTCCAGGATTTTTACTTCTAACTCGAACTCTATTAGACTATATGCATTTAATATGTTTAGGCGTTGTGAAAAAAATGATTCTTCTTTGGATTAAAGGACCGCTATGTGTACGGTTAAACAGAAAAGCATTAAATAAAATATCACATTTGTTACTTCTAATTAAAAGTTCAACTTCAAAAGAATTTGATAGAAAGCCAAGATCTATTAGCGATATTAAACACTGGAAAGCAGTAGAATTGAGATATTTTCTTTTATATATAGAACTCATAGTATTATGTCATATATTAAAAAATGAGTTATATAATCATTTTCTTATACTCCATGCAGCTATGACAATTATTACGTGTCCAAACTTATGCCAAGGGTATTTTTTAAAATTTGCTGAAGCTTTATTTTACAATTTTGACATGTCTTTTGAAATACTGTATGGTACAGAATACGTATCACATAATGTTCATAATTTGTTACATTTATGTTCTGATGTTAGAACATTTGGTCCAGTAGATAATTT
>NW_018024861.1:0-5072 GCF_002006095.1 Pseudomyrmex gracilis
CCCCTCCCCTCCGTGTGACGTCACCCCTCCCCCTGTGACGTCATACCCCGCGCCCCCCGTCGGAGCTCCTGGCTTAGAACTCTCATAGTTACACTACTTTGAAGTTTGATGTTTTTGATTTTAGAAATAAAGTCAGATGAGTTTTTTTATCGTGGTGTCAGTTTTACCCGTGAGAGGTTCTAGTTTGCTGATCAGGAAGCGAGCTAGATCGTATGTAAGTGAGTTTATAGCGCTTACTATGGGTCTGAAGGGTATGTTAATTCTATGGATTTTGGGTAGTCCGTATAGTCTAGGTGGTACCGCGTCTCTGGGTATTAACATGTCTGGGAGATTGTTTTCCTTAATGAGATTGGTGGTGAGTTTTTAGTAAAGCAGTAGGGTCTTTTTTAAGTTTTTCATATGTGGAGTCTGTAAGTAATTTCTGAATTTTAGTGTCATAATCTGTTTTATTCATGATCACTGTTGTATTGCCTTTATGCTGAAAGGATGATAATATCTGTGTTTTGATTTAATTATATGAAAGCACAGCGTTCAGATCTAGTAAGATTAAAAGTTGGCAATTTTTGTATGGCTGTTTCTGTATGACTGATTATTGTCTTTTTTGGGAGTTTAGTTGGGGCTACTGCGAAATTGTGGCCTTTGGCCAAGGTTGAGAACGTTTCGGCAATCTTGCCATAACACATCCCCCCTCCTTCTTACCATTGCATCCCCTCTTCACCACACCCCTCCCACTCCAATCTAGCGCTATAAAAAGGGACACCTGACCAAGAGCTTCTCAGTATCAGGCTGCTCTTTAAACCCTGATACAGTGAGCTGTGATGTTCACGAAACGTCGGTATAAAAATGACACTAACGCGGTTCAACCTCAAAAAAACATTATTGTATGTAAGTTTAATAAAAGCATACGTTTTAACATATAAAATAATTACTGTATAAATATAAAATAAGATATTGCTTTTCTTATACTTGTGTATCTATATTAAACTGAATCTATATTAACGTAATTATTTCAATTTTTATTAAACTTTAAAAACACATCTGCAAAACTTATTTTTGTTTAAAATACTTGTTACTTTTTTTCTAGACTATTTAGCATTTTTTCAAAAGTACTAAAGAATTTGTCACGTTGCTCTAGATTTTCTTTATGCCGCCTTTCTGTAGTTTCTTCTGACATTTTTTTTTCATCTTGTAATTCAAATATTAGTTGTTCTATAGACGTTCGCCGAATTTTCTCTAGCTGAAACAAAATAGAACTGTTATTACTGCATCAAATTAATAATTTACACAAAATATAAACAATAATAGGTATTGAATTTTCTTGCGTAAGCACTAATTTATAATATTTAGAGATTATTATATTTTATAATTACTTTTTAAGTAAATTTGTAGAGTAAAGGAACTTATTGTTATAAACTTATTCATAATCTTTACTTCAAAAAATAATTGAACTGGTAATAATTGTGTTTTGATTACACAGCCACACAAAAAAATTTTCTGGCCTGGTGGTCAGACCATGTTTACTATATGTTTTTAAGGTCGCTGAAACCGAATCCGAAGTCTATTTAACCCTATCACGTCAGGTTTTCGACATAACCTCAAAAGACTCTATAATTCAAGCCCAATTAGCCTGTTATACCTAATATATTAAACCCATTAACCCCAATAATCTCTTAACCCCGTAATTTTTTAACCTTAAATTCAAATAATATTATAACTCTCATAGCACAATCTATTATGGCCCAGCATTTCTACAAGACTCATCTCGCACAAGATCAGTCATTTTCGACTTGGAGACCAGTGTATTGAAATCTTTTGTATTATTTCAACAAAATAAATGATCTTCTACACAACGAGGATATTTCCACACATGTTGTTGTCTATTTTCCTGTAGAGAGCTACCTTCAGAGCAGTGTTTCACTTGTGTCTGCATCCAAGGCACCTCCACGCGGTAACAGAGGCCAACAAAGCAATTCCGTTATCGGGTTGAATTCCTGGATCACGGCGTTCATGCCGTCATGGCAGCCACAAATGGGAGAAGTTTTACGAGACAGAAAATTGGATGCCCAGAATCGGCTTGAATTATAGAGTTTTTTAAGGTTCTGTTGTGAACGGGGTTAGTATACTCTGAGCCGTTTACTCACGTATTCGTCGCTTTTCACGGTCGCCAGGTACTTTGTACAATCCCTCCAAGTATCAAGGGAGTCTCGTTTTTCTTCAAAGATCCCTCGCTTTCTTCTTCGAATTGATCAGAAAGGATAAGAACATCGGATGCATACAGAACTCACTCTCACGAATGTCAATTACTGATATTTGTAAACAATATATATATATATATATATATTTAGAAATAATTATACACTTTGAATTACATTATGGCATATAACAATACCCGACCAAAATATCTTTTTGAGAAAAAATTAAAAAAAGGCGCCAAGTACATGCGCAACTTGTATATCTAGAAAACGCATTAGTATAAAAATCTTTTTCTACAAAATCTATTNTACAAATTATATCAATAAGTAATGCCAAGTAAAATCTTGTATACAATTATACATTNTAACANAATATAAAATATTATTTAAAACTTTGTAAGTTGTTTATACATTGTAAAATATAAAATATAAAATATTTTAAAATAATAAAAANTTTAAATATTGTGTGACCAATGTACTTTTTACATAAAACACTCATCGATTAAGAAATGACCTTGCTTTGCGTGGAAAATCTTAAACTATGTCAAATCATGTAGATTTCATGAAAAGTTAAAAAAACCTTTGTGTGAAAAATCAAACACCCATGTAGAATTTTTCAAAATAAAAACTATTTAATACAAAAAAACTTGGCGCGGCGACACTACGTTAAGTTAAAAGTGGTTTCCAGTTACGTACATAGATGACAATGTGTAACACAGTGTTCATTAGTAAAAAAGAACAGATCAGCGTGTCTTATTCACACTAATGCACCACACAATATCCTGTGTAAATAGCTGGAAAGCACTAATTGTTAGTTTTTGGTATGTAGTATCACAATTTGTGCATCTTACAGTGGAAGTTACTTGATGCTCGATTAAACTCTTTATATAATCATATTTTGCACAGAAAGCCAAAAGAAATTTAGATGCATCATATTTTACATTTTTTGTAAAGTTATCTCCTAGATATTGTCGTATTGCATATGTATTTAAGTTAGACATTCTATTTTTATATCGGTGAATTAATGTAGCCAAAACATTTAATTTATCACAATCGAGTATTTTTTGTCTCACAATACTTAAATGCAGCAAACATTGCAATACCGCATTTGCATAAGATGAAACTTTGTCAGTATTTTAGAAACTACGTATGACCCAAGCAGTATTTGTTCGGATATTTTCATATAATTTTTGTTGTACAGAAGCAATTATTTTTGATATTGTCGAAAGGGTATCTTTTACTTTACGAATTTTCTGTTTTGAAACAGCAATCATTTCTGCTTCTGGTTTAAAAGGTATTTTAACTTGTATTTAAAAATGCGCACACAACTGTAATAGTAAGTTCCACTTGCTTTTCGAAACACTCATGGAATTATTTTATTCTTGTTATTTATCGAAACCAATGTGAAACTTACCCTAAGTATAACGTATCTTTATCACTTATTAAAAAAACAAAGATAGAATGATGCAGTAGCGCAAATCGCGTGCTCCACAATCGCAGCTCGTATGTACATTGCGTTCAATTTGAGAAGAAAATTTTTGCACATAAAAATAAGGAAGAAATACGAGCAAAATAAGAATGGCGTTGTGGGATTGACGGAATAATTGCTGACAATTAATAGCTGTAGAGTGAGAAAACTTTCTAGTAGGGAAAAATAGACGAGTTTTCGTCTTTCCAGTTTCTCTTTTCAAATTGAACGCAATATAGTTGTGTGCGCATCCCCTTCACGTACTATCGAGTGTGGCATCACTGCTTGCAGACGAAGGCTGCGTTTATTTACTGCCAATACTGAACATCTATATTACATGTGACGTACAATATAGATTTGTAGTACTGGCAGTGAATATCGGAACACAGCCGAAAAGTTTAGCATGATATATCATTGATGAAAGATCGAGCCGGTTAGCACCGAGAGCACCGAGGTAGTGAAAACAACTGGGAACACGCACACAAGCGAGAACCGTCGTCCGTGTGCGTGACGTCACGCACACGGCAGTGTTCTCGCTTGTGTGCGTGTTCCCAGCACTAGTGCAAGATCGAGCAAAGAGCACTGAGAGCATCGAAGCGGTGGTGGCACGCACACAAGCGAGAACTGACATCCGTGTGCGCTCGGCTGTTCGGCTCGTGGAAGAGTGCAGACATACTATGATTCGTCTCTTTCCCACCAAGCCGGCCACAAGGCGAGGCACGTTACCAACGTTGCGCGCTGTTCTTGCGTATGACAATGTTTCAAAACACTTTTTCGAGCCATAATCTTGTAAAAAGTACATACTATTATTAAGAATATTAAAACATCTCAATACGTATTATGTATTTATATAAATTATTAATAATAAATGAACTGCAATGTAAAAATTTTAGATTATTTAATAAAGTTTAATTTATTGTACATGTATAAATATGTGTATACATATGTCTATTAAACTTTTAAAAATAATATAGAGATAATTCTCTATTAATTATTATTTATAAAAATAAAGAAAGAAGGGCCGATACAAGCAAAGATCTANATGTTCTTAGTGAATATATTTATTGAGTAATCTGCCATATACGTATCGATCCATTTTTGGAATATTNCTCAACAAAAATGTTGTGTATAATGATTCTGATTCATATCATTCTTTAATATTATAATATGTTAAAACACTTTTGCAATAATTGTACGTTATGGAAGTGTGATTTTTTGAATACAAATTATTGAATATTAATAAATTCCAATTAATCAAGAGGCATGGTAATGTCTCGCGTCAAATTCACGCATAGCAAAGCCGGACTGTGACTCGTTTACGCGAGTCAGGCAGTTCAGCAAAGTTAAGATTTTTGTATATTTAGTATTATGTATTATAAAGTAATATTTATAAGAGGTATCTTCCACGCTAT
>NW_018024862.1:0-1313 GCF_002006095.1 Pseudomyrmex gracilis
TAAACAATCACATATTTAGTAAAAGGATAAATAAACAACTAGGGACAATTACATCGATTGTGTGTTCTTGCATAAAGAATACTGTCATACAAAAATTGCTTTTAAATAATATTTTGACAAACAACATCAAACAACAAGTTACATGCAAATAAAATCGAGGAAATTATGAAAAAACCAGTATATGTTTGACATTATATTAATAAAAAGAAACATGGTCTTAGCATTTCAATATCAGATAACATAAATAAAATTTTCTTGTAATATTATATGAAGCAGTTCAGAAATTTCTTGCTAAAACTATTTAATGTTTTAAATTTTTATCAATATAAATCATTTCTAGTTTTCATTCTATGTCTAGTGTCAAAACAACATTTTTCTATTCATCTGATTGTTATACTCTATAATTCTAGTTTGTAATTTCTTTTTTGTTTGATCGCGACATACATATACTTATGTAATGAAAAAATTAAGTAATCACTAAACATAGAATGGGAACTGGACATAATGAGACAAGAAGTTTACATACAAAGTGTTAAAAAAATATTTTGCAAAATACTTTGTATAAGATTAACAGAAAATTCTATTTATATTATGTCTGACATTGAGATGNTAATTATTTCTCTTTATCAGCGTAATATAGATTAATTTTTCAAACATTAATGGGTTTTTATAACTTTCTTTGTTTTACTTTCATGTAAATTGTNATTTGATAGATTAGATCACATCGTGCTGGAAAAAACATGATTTNTAAACTAGTTTTTTAAAGATTATATAGCATTCTTGTAGTCTTGTGCTGTAAAGTTGATTTATAGTGGTCTGTAGTAATGTATTAAGTTTTAGATTACTTATGTTAGCTTACCTATTTTATTCTTGCCATTATTTTTTGATTCAACTATATTTTTTAAATGTATTTAATATTAATTTGACTAAAATGACGATTGAATTATACTGTGCACAAAGCGTTGCTGCTATCATCATTTCAATTAATGTTTAAATTTCTAGATATCTATTTTTTTATTAGTATTTGTTTTCAAAAATTATTGCGTATTTTGATATATCTTCTTAAATACTGGTAATGTTTCTTCTCATACCAAGATAATGACTGATAGAGATCCAAATTTAAGAATCGAAACGTTTGACTACGTTTCTAAGTTAATAATTACATTTAANAACAACCTATGTATTAGCTCACATTTGTCTTAATATCTTGATTTTTTTTTAATTTTTTTACAACCATACTTATTTATTGAAACATGCATGTGTTTTCTTATATAAAAACATTGTAGACTTACCACTGTTGCGTATCCATAACT
>NW_018024862.1:2613-5247 GCF_002006095.1 Pseudomyrmex gracilis
GATCGATGTCTGGAACGGCTTCTTTCTCTATGCTGCCGCTTCTTCTCCGGTATACGCTGCGGGACGACTTTGCCGGTTATCTCGGTCTGTACTGCTGTGGAGATAGTTGCCCGTGGTGATCGTTCCCATTCACTGTCGCTCGACTGCGTGGACTGATCCTTATATACCAGTCGTTCTCCCTGCACCCCTCTATGTACGCGAGGTGGGGGAAGCGTCTGCGTCGATTTGTGAATCCGTTGGAGTGGAGGAGAAGGTATTGGTGAGATGAGCGGTGGAAGAACCAGGCTGTCTCTAGGCGACGTGTATCTCCGGACCCTGATGTCCCACTGTGCTAGCAGGGCTCTGGGAGGCCGCGTCCGCCGAGGCGAGGGTATGTTGTGAGGTCGGAGTATCCACGGCCGGAACGACTCTTCTATTGGTCCGATGGATTCCGCTTTCTGATTGGCTGCCTCTGGTTTCGCCACTCCAAATGGTTCCGAGATGAAGACCGCTTCGAGGTGTACCCCTGGGGATCGTGGAGACGTTGGTCTGGTTATCTGGACTGCTGGAGCGTTGCTGGGTGCTTCGGGATTAATGGTGCTGGTCTTCTGCTTCGGCGCCGCTCACTGTTCGGCGATAGATATGCGCCGAGCGGGTCTATATATGTAGACGCCGCGGCAAACTGTGCCTCCGCGCGACACTCGCGGTTATGCGTCACGTAGCGGCGGCGCGCGAACTGCGCGCGTCCTGCCGCACGTAACTTTACTTTTTGGTGGCGGTTATTCTGACCGCCACAACCGTCATAGAACGGAGAGGAAGGCCTGATGCAACGTCGCAGGGAGAGGCGAGGTTAGCCTCTGCGACGGCGGCAAGAGCGGCTGGAAGCTCTACGGCGTCCGACGGATCCGGCGATGCGCCGTCCATGCATCAGATTTTCGCTGCGTTAGCGATGCAGATGCAGCAACAGCAGCAAGTGTTAGGGCAGATTTTATCAACGCTGCAAGACGCGAATGGTGGAGCGTTGCGGCGTCAGCCTAGAGCAGAGACGTCGGCTCGAAAGGATCGGTCTCCGTCGACGGAAGCGGAGAGCCGGGGAAGTGAGAGCCACTCTCAATCGCAATTGTCGCTTATGTCAGTGTCGTCGGCCCACGCGGTAAAAATATTAGCTTCACAAATACCGGAATTTTCGGGTGTTGATTCGGAAAATGTGCGGCAATGGGTGCAGCGAGTTGAAAGAGTGGCTCAGATACACTCGGCGCCTCAAGGAGTGATTTATCTGGCAGCATCAGATAAATTGACTGGCTCTGCAAAAAAATGGTTTGACCACGGAACGCGGGATATGTTCGAGTCGTGGAGTGCATTTAAAGAAGCACTTGTTAGACAATTCAATAGAAAAATCATGTTTCACGTGGCCATGCAAAGGTTAGAGGCACGCAAGTGGAATTTTTCGAAGGAGTCTTTCCACTGACTACGCAATGGACAAACTATTGTTAATGAATACATTGGATTTAACGGATGAAGAATCGATTCACCTGCTGATCAATGGCATTGAAAGCCGTTCGTTGAGGGGCACAGCGGCTTCAATCAGAGCAGAGACGATCGATCAATTCCTAGAAGAAATGCATAAAATAACGTTGGCCACAGGAGTGGAAAGTAAAAAGAAGTGGTCAACGCCGAAAAATAAAGACGCTCAAGGGAAGTCAGGCGGTAAGACAAATACGTCGCAGAAGACGAGTGCAGAGGCGTCGAAGGCGGCGATTGTGTGCTTTTTCTGCAAAGAAAAGGGGCACAGGAAGGCGGAGTGTCCGAAGCTGAGTAAGCGGAGCGAGGCAGGCGTGACAACGGGGAAATCATCTTCGTCGGCGGCGGTGTCTACGGTGCAGGAGGGCACGAGCGAGGATTCATCAGCTACGGTAGCGTTCGTTTTAGCGGCAAACGGTAGGAAAATTTATTGTAACGGCTCTCCTGTGAAAATAATATTGTTAAATTCAAATCGGTGTAATTTGTTCGCGCTAATAGATACGGGTAGTCCGATATCTTTCATGCGAAGCGATGTTTATGATAAGTACAAGGACAGTTTTTCTGAACCGTTGAAATCGATAACAACGGCTTATAAAGCAATAAATAATAGTCCGGTGGGAATAACAGGTATTGTTCGTACTTCAATAGCGTTGGATCAGCTGCCTGACGAGTTTAGTGAAGCTGAGTTTCACGTGCTCAGCGACAAATCTGTAAACACGGACTTCGTGATCGGTAGAGATTTCTTGCAAAAACATCGATTATCTTTGATATACCGACTGTTGCGGACGATCAGGTCAAAGTGTTTACATTTTCCGAAGTTCTACCAGTAGATTCCGAGTAGAAAATCAAACACGGCCCTAAGAAGGGCGCGTTAGGTTTTGTCCTGTTGCCTGATAAGGTCTTGTTAAGGCAGCCTGACAGCGCCCTGATCAAAAATGTAACGTCGTGTTACATATGGCCCTAATAGCAGGTTTCTGACCGAGCTTTAGTACGGCGGATCCTTTACGAGCCTTATTATTTTTATAACCCCTGATAGGAAACTGTAAGGAGAAGAAGAAGGTTTGTGGATTAATATTAGCCTAACAGTTTTCTTGACTTGCACTTCCAGATTTATCAGAGGTTTTTTCACTTTCA
>NW_018024863.1:0-5011 GCF_002006095.1 Pseudomyrmex gracilis
CTTACGCGCGTAAGACAGCCCGATGCATGCTTATTCGCGGATATTTGTTAATTAAAATCTCAGTAACTATTGCGAATCTAGCAAAACGGTATAGGACTTTTCGACTCAGTTTTACTCCTTCTACCTGCCTACGAGAGATTGTACGGCCATTCTGGGACACCCTGTATATATATATATACAGGGTGTCTCATAACGAACGAATCAGCCGAAGTGTGTAGGTAGATCGAGTTATTCTGAACAAAAAAGTTATATACCATTTTGCAAAATTTGCAATATTTATTGAGATATGAATTAATAACTGTGAACCAATGAAGGCGCGGGGAGCGATGATCGGACTTTATAGGCGTGCACGATTATCAGATGAAAAGAAAAATGACTTCTCTCATGTAATGTCTTAGTAACGAGAGGCGGAGTAAACAAACAAGCGCGGAACGACTCAGTTTCTTGCGATCGGGCGCTATTCGGCGGTACGCAGCGAGCAGCGGTGAGCGAGGAGTACTCTTCTACCTACACACTTCGGCTGATTCGTTCGTTATGAGACACCCTGTATATAAATATATGAATAGAATAATTAACCCTCAACGGACGGCGTGTTTTTCGGCACCTTAATTCGCCGGACATTGGTCGTTTTCGTCTTGGGCTTTTTAAAAATATTAAATATTTCTAAAAAAAATCTGAAACAATGTGTATATACTCTTATACTGTCTATTTTAAGACACCATCATTAAATTTAGTGAAAAAAAAGTTTTAATTCATAATTTTTAGCAAATATGACAACAAGAAACTTACTTTTTTCAGAAAGTACTTTTGCTCCAGACGAAAACGACCCATTTCCGTCCGTTGAAGATTAAGAATAAGACGCAAACAATTAAGTTATATATAATGCAGTACAAACAGTGTTTGTCAAAACCATATTATACAAAAATGTGTGATATCCGAACAAAATACCTTTTCAAAAAAAGGTAAAAAAAGGCGCCAAGTACCGAAAACAAAGTGCAGCCGCGCCAAGTTTTGTTACATTAAATATTTTTTATTTTGAAATATTCCACATGAGTTTTTGACATTTTATACAAATCGAAATCTATATGTATGATTCGACATAGTTTAAGATTTTCCACGCAAGGCAAAGTCATTTCTTACATCAATGAATGGTTTATATAAAAAGTGCAGTGGTCATACAATATTTGAAACTTTTTATTAATTTAGAATATTTTCTATTTTACAACGTATAAACAACTTACAAAGGTTTATATATTTTATATATTTTTGTAACCATGTATAAAAGATTTTACTTGGCGTAACTTATTGATATCATTTCTTTTGTAGAATAGATCTTATAGAGGAAGATTTTGATAGTAATACTTTTTCTAGAGATACNAGTTGCGCATGTACTTGGCGCCTTTTTTTACCTTTTTTTAAAAAAGTATTTTGTTCGACACATATATACAGGGTGGGGCATTTAAATTAAGACAATCGAATATTTTGAAAACAAAGTATTTTATGAAAAAATGGTTCAGACAAAAGTTGTTATATTTTGAGGAGGAAAGAGTACTGCATTAATGTTTTTTAAGTTCGTGAACGCCTTCAAGATCATTTGAAAGTAAACTCCATTTTTTTAAATAGGAACCTACAGTTTTCTCAACAGATCCTCAATCCTCGTCAAAAAGTGAGTAACTTTTGTCTGAAACATTTTTTTCTGTGGTACATATTTTTCGAAATATGTGGCAAAATGTCCATTGATCATTGCGTCGAAATAACGATTTGATATAAGCTTTTCGAGCAGATACAACGTTCCGAAATTTCTTGCAAATACTGAAACAGAAAATAAACATAAAAATAATCAAATTATAAATTATTAGAAAAATTATTAGAAGAAAATGTAGTTTTCATGATTAATGTGTTATTTCAATAAATGTTCGAAATGATGGCCTTCAGCTTTGATGCATCTTTGTATTCGTCCGAGAAATGATTGGCAGACGTGTAACAACAAGTTTTCATCGATCTGTCTGCATGCGTTTCTTATTCGGTTGATCATATCATCCCGAGTCGTTGCTACGTCGCGATATACGATTTCCTTTAGATAACCCCATAAAAAAAAATCTGGAGCTGTAAGGTTCGGTGATCGAGCAGGCCAATTTACAGAACCACCTCGTCCTATCCAACGACCATTAAATTTGCGATTTAAAATTTCCCGTGCTATTAGTGAATGGTGTGCTGGGCAACCATCATGTTGGTACCATAAGGTCATTCTTTCTGACAATGGTAATTCTTAAAGAAGAAGTGACAACTGTTTAGTTAAGAAGTCTCGGTACTTTTCTCCGTTTAACGTACCATCAATGAAATACAGATCAATTAATTTTTTGCCTATTATGCCACACCAGACATTAATAGCCCACGGCCGCTGATGCTCCACTTCACGTAACCAATGTGGATTGTCTACCGCCCTGTAGTGTAAATTGTGCTTATTCACTTGTCCATGATTCGTAAATGAAGATTCGTCACTGAACAGTATATTCATAAAAAAATCGTTGTTTATTCGGAATTTTTCTAATGCCCATTCACAGAACCTCACGCGGTTTACGAAATCGTTTCCATGCAGATCCTAATGTAGAAATATACGGTATGGATGGAATTTATGCCGGTTGAGAGTATTCTGAGAATCCTTCTTCGTGAAATTCCACTGGTCCGAGTAATAGTACGTGAACTACTGTGGGGGTCTTGAGCGATTGCAGCTAATACCATTATTTTGTTATCCGAATTTGTTACAGTATTCTTACGTTTTCTCTTTTTTGGATGAACACTTCCATCGTTCAAACATTGAGTGACAACGCGATGAATTGTAGCACGCAAAGGAAACTTATTTGCGTCACAGAATTGTGCTGCATATAAATTAACGGTCAAATCCAAATTTCGACCACATTCACCGTAAAGCAAAATTATTTCGATTTTCTTTGCGGTTGTGTATCTCTCCATATTCGAAAGGCAAACTAACTCTGACTACACAATTTGCGATAAGTCAAAGACTTAATCTGTGTCCTTACAGGCTTTATTTACATCTTCGTGATTATTTACATTCAAGCGTTTACTGGAATGATGAGGTAGAGTAATCGTTATTTCGTTGCAATGATCAATGGACATTTTGCCACATATTTCGAAAAATATGTATCACAGAAAAAAACGTTTCAGACAAAAGTTACTCACTTTTTAGCGAAAATTGAGAATCTGTTGAGAAAACTGTAGGTTCCTATTAAAAAAAATGGAGTTCACCTTCAAATGACCTTGAAAGCGTTAACAAACTTAAAAAACATTACTGCAGTACTCTTTCCCCCTCAAAATATAACAACTTTTGTCTAAAACATTTTTTCATAAAATACTTTGTTTTTGAAATATTCGGTTGTCTCAATTTAAATGCCCAACCTTGTATATATATATATATAAATATATATGTATATATATGTGTATGTATTTTTTTCAGGTAGCATCAAAATTATTATTAAAGAAGACACCGAAGCAAAATTTATTTTTCATCATTTATCATAAAAACATCCAGGAAAAATCTTTCGGTAAATATGTCTCGAGTTTCTCTTATTGACTCCGAAAGCCATTTACAAGTACCAGAAGATCATCGAAATATAGTAATGCTTGAGGTAGACACTATATGTATTTAAATGTATAAATAAATGAATGAAAATTTAGTGATTTCCTTTAGGTTTATAATTCTCTATATTCACAGAACAAACTTTACAACTATCTTACAACTACGTTCTCTTATAAGCTAACGTACATCTATTTGAAATACTAACTTAAACCTTACTATCTTCCCCCATACAGCACAAAAACTTGCAGTTACATTGCAGAAATATTGCAATATTGCAGATTGCGCAGAAATATTTCTGTGACATTATAGGTATCCAAGTAGCATATAAACGTTCAGCGAATGTTAATTTTGTGTTAGACATGTTTTGTGTTAGACTCCGAACACTGATCTAACATGTTAAACTAATATAAGTTTGAAATGTTCGTACCTAAATGAAGAAACCGTTACGATTTGCGACTTTTCTTAGATCTTACATGTTAGTTTGAGAACATTCGGAGGACGTTTAGAAATTTTTTNAAACTATACAAATTTAAGATTTACTCAAGTAGCATAAAAACATTCTCGTAACATTTGGCGAACATACTCAGAACGTTTTATTGAAACGTTCCCGTAACATTCAGCGAACATTAATTAATTAAATGTAACATGAAATATATTTATAAATGTAACATAAAATATATTTGATTTAAATATAGCATTGTTTGAGACAAAAACTTTTGCGCTGTAAAAATGTACTTTAAATTATAATAATAATAAATAATTAATAATAATAAGAGAAATATTTTTATCCACTGTTGCAGGGATACATTACACTGCAATATTTTTAATAAAATAATAAGTTAAAGAAATAATAAATAAAATGTGTACAGGATAGCTTGAGAATAAATAGATAAAAATAATCACATTTTAGTAAGGAATAAGTGGTCTCGCGGACTGAGTGCAGGGGCTGTGAATACGGAGGACTCGAGTTCAAAGTCTGCCATCTTTTTCAGATTTTTTCAGATCCAGTTCTTTCAATAGAGTTTATTGGTTGATTGGCAAACTGAATCGGGTCTCCAAAGATTAATTCAAGTGAAATCTCGAAGCTGTGTGAACACGCAAGCCGCGAAAAATTTTTTTATTCTCTCTGTGTAACGTTCGCCGAATGTTACGGGAACGTTTCAGTAAAACGTTCTGAGAATGTTAGGAGAATGTTAGTCCTGAGCGAACTTCTAACATAACAAAAACGTTTTTTACTGTTACTGTTCTAACATTTGCCGAACATTCTGAGAACGTTTTTATGCTACTTGGGTATTGTAACGTATTGTAACGTATATAATACATACCCGGGAAAAAATGGATTAAATCTAAATAGATCTAATTTAAATCTAACAAGATAAAAAAATGGAAAACTAGATCTAATTAGATCCAAAT
>NW_018024864.1:0-3359 GCF_002006095.1 Pseudomyrmex gracilis
TATATTAATATTTTGAGCTAATAAAAATCTTATTGTCAAAAGAAGAGTTTAAAGAATCGATATAAATTTTGAGCAAGCTCATTTAAAGTCAGTTAATTGAGTATTTATTCAAAAAAGAGAGTACGCTTGCTTAACAGCACACTAATAGGGACAGTTACCCTATATGGCTCAAAGGACCGCCTCAAGTTAGTCCATACGCCATTCTAATGAAATTCGTAGGTTAGAAGATTTGTCATATAGCATGACAGATATACACATGCATAATGGTCATATGCGCACACGTCATAGTGTAGCACTCTCTATTGGGATTTTTGTGAATTACATGCTGCTGTTTTTTACAGAAACAGTGATCGTATTTTATATCAAATACATATCATCACGAACTCACGTTTCTCTCATCAATGAGATAGTCAAATCATAATTGGAATAGCTCATTCGATTTGTTTTCGTCGTATGTTAGGCGCTAATTCACTGCAAATATTTACATAAGCTTACAAATATTTCTACATGAATATATAGTGAGATTATAAAAGGAAACTGTATAAGAAAACATTTATGCTGAATTTTGACATTCCAAAGAACAAGCGCCAATCCTTAGCACAATTTACTTATTTTTGTAGAAGCATTTTAGATTTAATGAAGTAAATACGACAGCAAACGTCATAAGAGAAAGTCGGTTTACAGGTCTCTATAGTCGGTATCCAGTACCCTCTTAACCACTTGCGCTGGAAAGACGTGCCACGCACGTCGTAATGCTTTTGTCACAGAATCGCCCACGACGTGGTATGTACGTCGTCATGCGATTGTTACAGAAACAGAAACGACGTGCGTGGCACGTCAAGTGGGATTGTTGTCAGAGTACAGATCATCAGTGCACTGCATAGCGTACAGTTATCAATATTTAACCCATATTCTAAAATGGAAAGCAAAAGTGAAATTAACGACATTATTTCGACAAATGGAAAAAGAAAACACGATGGTAGTGATAGTCATAGTGATAGTGACCTCGATGAAATAGTTTTTCCACTCCGAAACCGGCGAAGAATTTTATCTGATGACGAGGAAGAATACATAAATGAAGATTGTGAAATTGATCTTATTCCTAATGAATGGGTATGGAAAAATACCAAAAAATATAACTAAAATTTGGAAATATTCACGAACTTCGAAAATAAATATACCTTTTGACCAAAGTGTCACAGTTTTACAAATGATAAATGAAATACTAACGGAAGACTTTTGGCAAATTATCGTAACTCAAACGAATCGTTACGAGAGCCAGATACTCCGAAATGAAACTCACAAATTAAAAAAATATGAAGATAATTAGAGAGATACAAATCTTAACGCGAAATAAAAGCATATTTTGCTTTATGCATTCTGATGTCGCAAGTGAAGAAAAACAGTCTTCAATCTTATTGGTCAAAAAGAAGTATAATCGAAACTCCGATATTTCGAAAAATAATGCCATTTTGGAGATTTTCCCAGTTATCGCGCTTTTTACACTTTAGTAACAACGATGTTGAAGACCACAATAATGATCGTTTATGGAAATTGAGAAGTATAATCGATTATTTCAATGAAAAATTTAAGACTATTTACACTCCCGAGGAAGATCTATCATTAGACGAATCACTAATGAAATATACAGGCCGTATGGCATATACAAACAGTATAACCCAAAGAAAAGGGCCCGCTTTGGAGTAAAATTTTATAAACTGTGCGAATCAAAATCTGGATACTGCATTCAATTCAAGATATACACAGGTCAGGATATAAATAAAAATGCTGACACAAGTGCATCGGAAAGTGTTACAATGTTTATGTGCACAACAATATCTGGTTACGGTCACACTCTGTTTCTCGACAATTGGTATTCATCACCAAGTCTATTTGCAAAGTTACAATCTATAAAAACAAATGCCATAGGAACAGTGAGGTGTAACAGAAAGCATATGCCCAAAGAACTAGCAGCGGAAAAAGTGAAACGATCTGATGTGATCTCAAGATCGTCTAATGGTATCTTAGTTGCCAGATGGAAAGACAAAAAAGACATATACGTAATGTCCACAAAGCATTCGAAAGTAGAGATGAAAGAAGTAGAAAAGAAGAGGTGGAAAAATAACAACGACCCTGTAACAAAACNCAACATTGTTTTGGAGTACAATAATGGCATGGGTGGGGTAGATTTACAAGATAGTTATTTATCTTCTTTTGCTCTTATAAGAAAATATGTAAAAAGCTATAAAAAAATATTTTTTTACTTAGCGGATGTTGCGCTTTTTAATTCTTATGTTTTATTCTGTAAGAAAATGGATATAGCAAAAAGCAAGAAATTTTCCTTCCCGAAATTTCGATTAGATGTGGTAGAGCAACTATTACAGGCTGTGTGTATTCCCGATTATAAAAAACGCGGAACAATGTCTGTTGGAAGCACACCCAATCGTTTAGAGGCAACGCAATGGGGACATTTTCCGAAAAATATTCCACCCACAAATGCCAAAAAGAATCCACAGCGAAGGTGTAAAGTGTGTACCAAACACAAAAGGCGAAGTGAAACTGTATGGGAATGTAAGAAATGCCTTGTACCATTGCATGTTCCAGACTGTTTTGAAAGATATCATACGTTGCATGATTATTAATAAATAAATTTAATATTTATATTTGTATAATTTTATAATCAACCGATGCTCTATATTCCCTTCAAAAAACTATAAAAAGTTCTAGGTCAACAATAAATTAGTTTAGAAAATATAAATCTTTTTCCGATTTCTCTGAGGCATCGAACACTGCGTGTTGACGCCTCCCAGCGAGTTACACTGGACCGTTCTGGTACACGCGTCAGTGACTTTTTTGCCAGTGCAAGTGGTTAAGCTTGAAATTGAGCTTTTATTTATCTTGATACGTTAATTTTTTGCGGAGTTATCTGCTATTAAAACCTAGACTATAGCGACTGTAAACCGATTTTCTCTTATGATATTTGGTGTCGTATTTACTGCATTAAATCTAAAATGCTTCTACAGAAATAAGTAAATTGTGCTAAGAATTGGCGCTTGTTCTTTGGAATGTCAAAATTTAGCACAAATTTTTTCTTATACAGTTTTCTTTTATAACCTCACTATATATTCATGTAGAAATATTTGTAAGCTTATGTACATATTTAAAATAAACAAGCGCCATAAGTACGACAAAAACAAAATCTAATGAGCTATTCAAATGTTACGTCCTGGCCCACGGTTACGGTCGGGCTATGGTGGAGTAACAGAGAGCTGTCGTTTCTCTGTCTATCTCCGCACAGCAGGTTGGCGATCCCGCTGCAACGGAGTCGAGCGAGTTTGCTTATGTTCGTCGACAGGTCA
>NW_018024864.1:3784-4816 GCF_002006095.1 Pseudomyrmex gracilis
TATAATCGGAGATAAAGGTGATCCCATAGGAACACCATAGGACTGTTTATAAATTTGGTCATCGAATAAAAAATATGTGGAAGAAAGAACAAATTTTTTTCCGATTTCTCTGAGGCATCGAACATTGCGTGACGCCTCCCAGCAATTTACACTGGACCGTTCTGGTACAAGCGTCAGTGAATTGTTTGCCAGCGCAAGTGGTTAAAAAGTGGTAACTACTTACCATCACTCTGAGTCGGAGAGAGTGATGGGCGACGGTGAGACGCGGGGCGGAGAGGGGCCCCAGGCACACCAATTCGTTTTCGTTGTCATAGAGCTCGTCGTTTTTCGGGGACCATCTCAGGATAGCGTTGCTTACACCCGTAGTGGTAGGTCGGGGACACTGGGTCAGGAGAAGCAGGCGGCGGAGGCCGGACGCACAGGACCTCCACCTCTGGTGATGCCGGTGGCAGCCTCTCCGGGGTGCGGGATACTGCGGGGGTCCCCGATGGTGACTCGTCGTCAAGAACGACGAAAGAAATCACCTTAGTGATCAAGACGTAATTGTCGCGAGGGGTGCGTTCGCTCAGTTAGGAGCGTTTTGGACTTGAGGCTGCGTTTGAAGACATTTTTTTTTAAACACTAAAAGAGGCAAAAATATCATGCACAAGAAAACACACGCGGGTTCTGGTAAGTCTAAGCACTTACACGAGGATTCACTATAACACCTTGCATTGCTGTCAGCGAGGTCGTGCTGACGATCGTTGTCGTGAAGAACCATGTCGCGAGGAACAAAAGACAGTAGCGGGGACGTCTTGGGTGTACGTCTTAGAATTAATACAAGAAGCGATAAAAGAGCTTAAGTGACAAAAATAGCGAGTTCGGAGTAAGGCTAGTGCTCGCAGTTCCACCTGATAGGCGACACCGTTCGCGGAAAAACAAAATGTAAAGTATAATATAAAAATAAATATGTTAAATAAAGAAGCGTTGCCGAACAAGTTGCAGGATTTTAGGCAATTAAAAAATTCATAACTGTCATATTTGAAAAAACAT
>NW_018024865.1:0-5009 GCF_002006095.1 Pseudomyrmex gracilis
GCGCAAGCATACAGTTTTGTCGTGAAATTATCAGTTATTAAATCCAAAAACATATAAGAGAATAATACATATAAGATAAATTCGATTTTCGCAGTTGGTAACAATTTTTCCTTACACATACGTGTGCTACAAATAAGTAGAATACTTACATTTTCCAGAAAATTGTCCCTAATACGTTTTACATGTATCTTTTTTATGGATTTTGTTTATCCTTAGAGATTTTGAGGAAAGGAATCGTTTTGCAAATAAATAACGATACTATTCCGTCGAATATAACTTGTCAAAAATTATACTTCAACGAAAATACCGTCGTAAGTTCCCTGGCAAAAACTACAAACAGCATAGCTTTTGGTAATTATCACCTTGTTACTTATTATATATGTATACACTTCTATATTTATAAAAGCTTTCCAAACCTTTCCTTCATATATGAGTGTTTTCTCAATTAGCAATTAACAATAATATTGTATTTTTAATCGACACCATTCTATAATATATTGTATAAATAACATAATTGTGTTACTATAAACATATGTGTTACTATAATCATATTTCACAGATGAACAAATTTGTCCTGAAGGAAAAATTGGACCAGACTGTTCCTTTTCCTGCAAACATGATTTGAACAGTCCTTCTAACTGTAGAGGAACTGCAATCTGTTACAAATCTGGTTGCGTATGTTCTTCTGGATTTCAAGGCAATACGTGCTCTGATTGTAAGTAGATTGGAATGGTTTTTCTTACAGTCTTCTTACTATAATATATACAGAGTGTTCGGTAATTACCGTATCACCGCTCGTAGGCAGGTAAAAACGGTTATTCTGAGTCTAAAAATCCTACACTTTGCAATAATTAACGAGATATGAATTAATAAACGTGCAGCCACGTGCATAATGACGGCACAATGACAGCTTAGTGTTTTGCGCGCTCACGTCGTAGTTCCGAAATAGGAGTTAATATACTAACATGTGATATACATAAACTATATATAAAACTCAATAATTACCGAGAATTGAACGCAAAAGCATGAACCTCGTATTTCTTTCATCAAAATAAATAAGTCAAATATCTCAAAATTGAGGTTTATTTGTAAATTTATGTAGTTAAATACGAAATCCATGCTTTTGCATTTAGTTGTCGATAATTATTGATTTTTGCCAATGACCGCGTGAGAAGCGATGGTCCTACTCTGTAGGTGTAAGTGTGTGACTGTCACAGCAACGAGAGGCGAAGTGAATAAACGATCGCAGCGTGTGACTCGGCTAATGTCGCGGTTAGCCGATATTCGGCAGTACGTCAAAAAGAGCGAGCAGCATTCAAATGATAAGAAGCCACTGATCCCCGCGATCAGCTGACTATCACATACGCCTACAGAGTCAACACCATCACTTCTCACGCGCTCATTGGCACACATTTATTATTTGTATCTCATTAACTATTGCGAATTTTGCAAAATGGCAAATAACTTTTCTATTTAGTTTGACTCAATTTATCTCCATACTTCGGCTGTGTAAAACTTTTACGGAAATCCTGTATATACAGACATATACAAGGTGTCTTATAATGACCGTCTCACCGCTTGTAGGCAAAAAGAAGGGGTTATTCTAAGACAAAAAGTCTTTTACCACTTTGGAAGATTTGCAATAATGTACGAGATATGAATTAATAAAGATGCGCTACTCAGCGTGCAGCGTAAGGACAGTCTGTCGCTCCGTAGCAACGGAATGGGAGAAACTAATAGAATAACACATGCATACATAGACAGCATATAAGCTGCGTTCAGGCAGCGCGCTATCCGCGCTATTGTATTCCATCGCTACGACGCGATTGTGCACCCGATTAGCGCTTTCATTGGTGTAGTATCGATGCTTTCATTGTGCATGGTGTTCAATGCACTCTGGATCTGATAGTCTTGTACCGTTCGTCTGATAGTCTTGCACTGTCCGTTTCTTCGTAGAGTGGCTACAGCGTTCTGCACATGCTTGATACATAAGTACCACAAAACGTGCGAAACGTCCGAGACGTCCGAACGCCGTCACTCTGTTGCTTATCCTGGTAAAAACTCCGAAAAAGTAGCTGTAAATAAGCAAAACTTTTACAACATAACAATTTTTTTAACTTTTTACTGGTTCTATCACCGAATTTAGTGAATGCATTTATCATAACCAGAAGGAACTTATTTCCCTTTTGGCTAGTTTCGAATGGGCCGACATGATCGATATGCACCGTGTGGAAGAGCACCAGCACCTTCTCTACGTTGTTTAACTTGCATTGTCGTTTACCCGTGTTATGTTTATAGTATGCGCATTTCAAACATGCAGTAACATATTTATTAACAAATCGCCTCATTCCTGCAAACCAGTAATTTCTTCTTATACGCTCCAGCGTATTTTCAGCGTCTAGATGGCCTGCGTCATCGTGGCACAATCTGCAAATTTGCATTCGTGTTCCCCGCGGCACGACCCAGACACTTCTATTCTCACTCAATTTGCGATACAATTTATTGTCTCGGATTAGGTACTCCTCAAAGTAATGTTTAGTCTCGTGCGTTGGCTTTTCTTTTAACAAGACACTCCGGATCCGTGACAGCTGCTCCTCCTGCAATTGCGCGGCGAGTATCCAGTAATATCTACCTGCGCCACTTTGAACGTTAGCGACACGATTTCAACTAAGCGCATCTGCGTGTGCCATCTTCGATCCTGCGCGGTATTGAACTTCAAATGTATACTCCTGCACCTCGAGCCACCATTGGCCAATCCGAAGTAGTAAATCTCGCTTCAAGAACGTTGCACGTAGCGCGCTACAGTTAGTTACAACTTTAAAATGCAGATCCAACAGATGCACTCTAAACTGCCGCAAAGCTAGTACGACCGCCATTGTTTCCAACTTGTACAAGTGGAAATAGCGTTGATCTGCCGTTGTCTACTGAAATATGCCACTGCCGTCATTTATTCGTTNATTTGTTGCAACAGTACGGCGCCTACACCGACAGCACTTGCATCGGTGTTTATCTCAGTTTTTCGATTTGGATCGTACATTGCCAACACTGGTCGAGTTACCAGCTTGTCCTTAATAGCGGCAACGGCTTCGGGCCTCCGCACAAACTTTTTCGTAACACGTAACGTTATGTTAAGTACTAATTTGTGCGTTAAATAAAATTCAAGTTTACATACAAATCTAAGTTTATGACTAGTACTGAACAGTACGTTACGTTAAGTATTAGTTTGTGCGTTGAATGAAGTTCACATACAAATGTAAGTTCACGGCCAACTTAACATAACGTAACGCGTTACGAAAGAGTTTGTGCGTAGGCACTTCATCTTACTTTTTCGTCCATGACCAAAGTTCTTCCTAGTTAAACTTAGTTAACGGCTCCGTCAAAGTTGCGAAATTAGCAATGAATCGCCTAAAGTAACTAGCAAGCACGAGAAATTGTCGCACGTGTTTGACGGAGCGAGGAGCTTCCATTTTCACTATCGCTTCTATCTTGTAGCACCCGGGCCGCACTCCTCACTTCTTTCTCTACCCAAGTATTCGATTGATTCCGCGAAAACTAAACATTTTTCCAATTTAAGAGTTAAATAATGCTTGCGCAATAGATTTAATATCTGCTGCAACCAGTTCGTGCTTTTCTATTAGGTATACACTTTTGCTTCCGCTGTTTTTTTTTTCACAATTCAAAGCTTTATTGTAAAAAACTGATTATACATTTATGTTTTAAAGTATTGTCCATTGTTTTTCACTACTTTCTCCCACCTTTCTGGCAGCAATCGGATCCCGCGTTGAAAGAACTGGTCATTTTTTGAAGCAATCCACGAATCGATCCAATTTTGGACTTGTTCATAAGACTGAAAGTGCTGGTCTCTCAGGCCGTGTGCTATGGATCGAAATAGGTAATAGTCAGAGGGAGCAACGTCTGAAGAATACGGCGGGTGGGGTAAGATTTCCCATTTCAACGTTTCTAAGTATGTTTTGACAACTTTTGCAACATGAGGCCGAGCATTGTCATGTTGCAAAATAACTTTATCGTCTTTCAAGGTATTGCGGCCGTTTTTTTTTTAATGCTCGGCTCAAACGCATTAATTGCGTTCGATAAAAATCTTCTGTGATTAGTTGAGACGGTTTTAACAGCTCATAATATATTACACCAAGCTGGTCTCACCAAATACAGAGCATGACCTTGAAACCGTAAATATTTGGTTTAGCCGTCAGCGCAGAAGCGTGGCCGGGATATCCCCATGATTTTTGGAGCTTGGGGTTATCGTAAAAACCCTATTTTTTGTCATCAGTCACAATGCGATGCAAAAATCCTTTCCGTTTTTGTCTTTGAAGCAGCTGTTCACAGATACAGAAACGCCGTTCAACATCTCTCGGCTTCAACTCGTATGGCACCCAATATCCTTGCTTCTGGATCATTCCCAGATTGTTTAGGCGTTTTGAAACTGCTTGTTGGCTTACTTGCAATGATCTTGCCAACTCCTCTTGACTTTGACACGAGTCTTCATTGAGCAAATGCTCTAATTCTTCATCTTCAAAAACTTTTGATCTTCCACTACTATGCCGGTTTTCTACGCAAAAATCACCGCTCTTGAAGCATTGAAACTACTCACGACATGTTCTTTCACTCATAGCAGTCTCACCATAAGCGTCTGAGAGCATTCGGTGAGCCTCAGCCGCAGATTTTTTAATATTAAAAAAATAAATTAACACCTCTCGCAAATGACGAGAATTCGGCTCATAAGTTGACATTTTTATTCGAGAATAACTATATGATGTAAACACAAATCAACTACTGGTGCTATCAGGTTATGTTCACAAAATACTAAAGAGTATTGCAAGTCATCTGTAATGTATGTACTCGACGTCTACTTGTCGCTAATGGCATCTATAGAAAAACGGCGGAAGCAAAGTTGTATACCTAATATATTGTTCTAGACGGTATGATAATATCATCTAGATAAGGAAAAGCTACCGAGTTATTTAGATCTTCCACTACTCTATCCATCAGCC
>NW_018024866.1:0-4998 GCF_002006095.1 Pseudomyrmex gracilis
GAGAGCGGTTCTATATGTCTGTTCTTTTCTACCGCCCGAAGCTGACCGAAGCGCCGAGCGCACACGTACGCGGCTGCTCGCCTGTGTGCGTATCCCCTCCACGCGCTGCAGCATGCTGTAAACGTACCCGAACTGGCATCCCTGAATAGGTCCTCTTGCCGGTTTTCGGCCGGCTTTTATACCCCGGAGCGGCCTACGGTCCGTCCGGGGTCGGCGTGTGGAACGCGGGTGTTTGCGCGCCGCGGCATGCACCTGCCGGATGATAATCGCGTGTCTGCTCCGTGTCGCTATAGGCGCGTTGTCGGTACTATCGCACGCGGTCGCCCGTATAGGTGGGTTCGCAGAAACTATAGCGCGGAGTATGATCTATGATATGTGTTTAATATATATATAATAAAGATACAAAGTAATATAATACAAAAAGAAACAATTAGAGAGGAACATATTTACAAAAGTATATATTCGTGACGGGGTTCGCCCCGTCACAAATTTAATTGGAACCTCAAAAATATATTTCTCGGGCAACAATAAAGGCTCGACGCAATCGGCGGAACCGAGGTTTGCGCCGAGCCGCCGCGCTTGCCTTGAGCAAAGCGGAGCCGGACAGGCCCAACCGCCCGACGCCTACCATCCCCGAGAAACATTCCAACATTGCCCACGCGAATAACAGCGACAACAACAGCCACAATAACAATAGAAACTCCACCGATATATATATTATATAACTCCATCGCACGCGCCCTTACACTCACCGACGCACTCACAACACATACACACGACGATTCGTGTTATGACGCTCCCTCCTACTCACCGATAACCCCCGATCCTCCCGCAGACATCCAATCCTCCCCTTGTTCGCCTGTGAAGAATCCACCCCCATCACCTCTTTGCTCTTCCGATCCACCACCCCTCCGCTCGATCCTAGATTTCAACACTTCCTCCGATTAGCCTCCACCTATAAAAAAGCAAATCCGGAAAGAATCCTCTTTGTCCTTGACCCTCTGACTACAGATCCTTCCGAAATCTTCCGGGTGATAACCACCACTCCAGCTAGAAAACTCCTCCCAGTTAAATTCCCTTATATATATGATATCCGTTTAGTTCCCGTCCACCATTTTTATACAATTTTCCCTCCAAGTTTCGCAAAAATCCAGGAAATAATAGAAATAGACCTTGAATAATTCCTATCCCACGAATCGCGCGGCGTCTTAAACATGCTACCGACACAGTTACACCTGTAAAACCCCGCCGGAGGCCCCTCACACGCACATCGCGTCACTCATACACACACATGTATACCCCCTCTCTAGCCTCCGAGCGATGACCCTCCGTTTAAATGTAAAATTCGCAATACCACATTCATCCACACGAATACACATCTCAAAATTGTAATCCTAACACCCATTAAATGAATAAATTAATAATGTAGTTGAAGTTTGGAACGTTCTTCGAGCGATATTGAAAAAGCAGATTTGCCCCATCCCAATTTTTGTTTACGACAGTTATGTAATGTTAGACGATACCTACAAATGCTATAAACCGATTACAGGCGTCGGAAACCATCAAAACCACCATAAAACAACCTTACAGTCACTTGTATCATTTTTTCATGACACAAGTAACCTCATTTTTTATTGCATACGCATCACTTATAAAATAAAAAACACACACTCGATTTGCCCCATTGCGAATATTTTGAAAAGCGACCAGAAAATCAGGAAGACACAGAGAAACACAAAACGAAAGATAAGCACTTTCGGCACCCACCGCAACCCCCACAAAACACCCCGTTTGTCACTTAAAGGCACAGTTATTTACAAAACTCGATTTGCCCCATTGCGAATATTATGAAAAACGACTAGAAAGTCAGGAAGACACAGAGAAACACAAAACGAAAGATAAGCACTTTCGGCACCCACCGCAACCCCCACAAAACACCCAGTTTGTCACTTAAAGGCACAGTTATTTACAAAACTCGATTTGCCCCATTGCGAATATTGTGAAAAGCGACTAGAAAGTCAGGAAGACACAGAGAAACACGAAACNAAAGATAAGCACTTTCGGCACCCACCGCAACCCCCACAAAACACCCCGTTTGTCACTTAGAGGCACATTTCTGCACAAAACGTGATTTGCCCCATTGCAAATATTGTGAAAAGCAACTAGACATCGGAGGAGACACAGAGAAACACAAAACGAAAGATAAGCACTTTCGGCACCTACCGCAACCCCCACAAAACACCCCGTTTGTCATTTAGAAGTATGGTTTTCCACAAAACTTGTTTTACCCTATTGCAAATACTATGAAAAGCGACTACAAAGTCAGTAATTTGTGTCTCTTTGAAAGTGGCACGGAGACACAAAAGAACACAAAAACTGTAGTAGTACTTTCACTACAACTTTTGTAGCATATTGGTTTTTTTTATTTAGGAATACAGGTTTTTACGAAAGTCGATTTGCTTCACTTCACGTTTTTCTGGAAAGCAACTTTAGAATAAAAAAAAGACAACGAAACACAAAAAACCGAAATATAGCGTTGGGTTATACTACTTTATTATATTATATCATTGTCTATAAATAATGTCAAGCATTCTAATAAGTGTTTTGATCATTTTGTAAGAGAATGATTACTTGCACATTAGTAGTAACAGTTGTCTGATAATTACTATTAGTCACTAATATACACTTGAGTTGTAATTTATGTAGTAGAATATAATATTTCTTTCTTTACGTCATTTAATTTTTTATTTCAGTTTTGTGATTTTTGCTGAGACAAAGTGATTGTAATAAGTATTACACAGTATATTATATATACTATTTGGTAAGAAGTTTTCCACTTTGTGCTATTTTTGCACTTTAAATATAATATTGAGGTTTTGTTTGTAGGAACCTGAAGTCTAATAAGAATGATATATATATAAATATATACATATATATATATATGTATATATAAAAGTATATATATATATATATATATACATACAATTTCTAATTAATACATTAATGCTTTTTATGTGTAACTTATTGCAATAGCAAACTTTCTTTTTTTATTGTTGCTAAATAAGTAAGAGTAGAAATTTAACTGTATATTTTTATTCTGTGTATTTACGTGCCACTCGTGTAAACTTTTAATTCTGGTGCATCGTAAGCAGCGTTGCCGTGGAACTTGCCACACGTGACGTCACGCAGTAGAGAGATAGAGAGGTACGAGTCGTACCGCTGATCGTAAGATAAAAACTTCTCCACTAGAAAGAAAGCATATTCATGTGAGTGATTTCAGGCAACTTTGGACAGTTTCGAGATGGCTTCGGGCGGGTTCAGGCGGCTCCGGGTGTTTTCGGGCGGCTTCGGGTGTTTTTAGGCGACTTCGGGACACATATATTTAGTATGAGAAGGTTTGATCAGTGGACGCACACATATATACACCATGTTTGTTTTCTTTGTTAGAACTTGATGTAGCAGCTTTGAAGAAACTCGTGTTTTGTGCCTTGATAGAACAATAGGATTTTTCTAAAAAACGTTATATGTTTGGAAAATACAGAAATTTATACAGATAATATGAAGCATACAATATCAAAAGAAGTAGTACAAACATTTGTCGAATTACTGTGTACGATTACGAAAAATATTAATGATATAAATTTTGACTCTCGCGGCAAAGACTCGTTTTGTATGTTAGTAAGTATCCCTGGATATTAATTTACAAATATTGCAATGTAGAACATATGTAACATATATTATCTCTTTAATATGGTGGAATCTCGTTTATCTGAATCGATTGGGGCACGATAGTTCATACAACCGAGGCCCAACCTCTATTATACAAACCGATAGTTTATATTATACGCATTATCGGTTCATATACTACAGGTTTGGCCTTAAGTCGTTCCGGATAAACAAGGTTCCACTGTATTACAAAATAATCTGTGCAGAACGTTAAAATTTTTTTTCAACATTATGTCCGTTTTTATTCTCACTGTAAGGAAAGAATAAGCCAAAAAATATGCAGTAAAATTAAAAGTAGAGTTAAATTGAATTGACTAAATAAATAAATTGAAATGCTTAATATATCTGTATGTTTTTAAAGAAATTAGCAAAAGAATTCTACAGAGACAAAAGATTCATAATTAATTCTTTTCATTATTATTAAACGATTGTGAAGTTCAAGGTTTTTTTGGTAGAACTGAAGTTATTTATATAAAGAGAGAATTATAGTAAGTAAAATGTTAACATTCTTATATAAGTAGCGAGTTATTAGAAACATTTTCTAATAAAAAAAACATTATGTGGATATAATCTTATTTTAATAATATAAAAAAATCTTATTTTAATAATATACAATTTATACCTAACAAAGTTGACAAAAAATGAACAATTTGCCATTCGTCATAAAAAGATAATAAATGCATGTGAGAATGTTTTTTTGACAACAAAATGCTCTTTGATTTTGCTTTTATAGAAACGTAGACCTTTTGTTATTTTCTGAATATTTAAAAATCACTAGATCTTATGTGTCTCTTTTTCCTTTTCTTTTCTCTTTTTTTCTCTCTTTCTCTCTCTCTCTCTCTCTTTCTCTTTTCTTCTAATTGTTTATGTAATTATTGTTTTGTTTGTATATTATATTTTGTATTTATAGATATTTCAAAAACAGAAAAAACCGTTTACTTACAAGAAATATATGATGTACAAAAAGTTATGGAATAGTAATTCGCATAACGTACAAGACATTGTACGAGCAACCTTACAATCCCGATCTAGAAATCCAAGTGACCTGATTCCAACTTCTAGTCAAAAGTCATCATTATCCTCTGAAGAAAATAATGCTTCTAGAATATATGATTGTTCCGAAGATATTCCAAGTAATAATCAATCAATCGCCCGTGACAGGTTCAAAGAAAATAAATAAGGCCGATACAGGCAGTATATACCAGATGGAGGTGTATAAAAAGAATTCTTTATTCAAAAGATCAAACGTTTCGATCCGTAATTTGGACCTTC
>NW_018024867.1:0-2256 GCF_002006095.1 Pseudomyrmex gracilis
AGTAGTTCTTTGGTCTTACCTGGCAATGGCTGAGTCATCAGGGCCTTAGCTTGGCGGCAGCTCTTCAGTATCTCCCAAGAGATCCTGTGCTCCCTTTTCAGCCGGTCCCTGATATGGTTTTTCCCTGTCGCAAAGGGAACTCCAACTTTCTGGCAGACTGGTTCCTTCAAGGTTCCCAGTTTTGCCAGACTATCAGCCATTTCATTTCCTTGGATACCTTGGTGGCCAGGTACCCAGACAAGCGTGATGTTGTTTTGCTCGCCCAATTTGTTTAGAGCCTGCATGCAGTCCCAAACCACTAAAGATTCAGTGGTGGTCTTGGCAAGAGCTCCTATGGCTGCTTTGCTATCTGTATAGATATTGATCCTCCGAGTTTTTGTCTCTCTTGAGAGTAGGAGTCTTGCACATTCCAGAATGGCCAGGACTTCCGCTTGAAAGACCGTGGCCAATTTACCCAGAGAGAAAAACTCTCTGTGATTTGATCCTGGACAGTAGATGCTTGCTCCATAGCAGCCGTTTGCTCCAGATCCATCAGGAAACCATGCATGAGTGCNCGGCTGGATCTGAAGATTTTTATTTTTCCAGTCCGCCCTGGTGGTCAAGTTTATGGAGAACGCCTTGTCCACTTGGCGTATTCTGGATATTCTATCTTGCTTTAAGGTAAAGGGAGGTTTGTGAAAAAACTCGAGCCTAGTATGACCTACACCGAAATCTCTCCACTCCCCCTGACACCTTAGTCTATATGCTGTGAGTTTGGCAGCGCTGATGATGGTCAATCTTAGAAGTGGAATGCAGAGTGCCACTTCCAGCGTTTCTGTTGGTGTCGTTCTCATAGTCCCTACCGCAGCCCTCAAGTAATTACCTTGTAGGCTTTTTAGTAGGTTCTTTGATTCCATCTTTTCCACTCTAGGCCACCAAACAACAGCAGCATACGTTAACCTCGGTACAAGTATCGCTTTGTATATCCATAGGGCAGTATTTAGTTTAATACCTCAGGATTTTCCGATTGCTTTTCTACACGCCCAATACGAGGCGTAGAATTTAGATCTCTTTATATCGAGATGTGTTTTCCAATTCAGTTTGGTGTCTAGGTGGATTCCCAAATATTTTACTGACTGGACGTATTCTACATCTTCTCGCCAGAGTCTAAGCGGCTCAATAGCTTCAGGTTTGTATTTCCTGGTGAAAATCATGGCCTTGGTCTTTAGTGGATTAGCCCTAAGTCCTTTTGATTGACACCAGTTTTGCATGATCTTAAGGACTTTCTGCATAGTCTCCTTAAGTGTTGAGAGAAAACTACCCCGCACTATAATAGCCACGTCATCAGCGTAGCCAAAGACGAGAAAGCCTTTCTTCTGTAATTCTTGTAGAAGTTCATCCGCGACCAGACACCAAAGCAAGGGAGATAAAACTCCTCTCTGTGGGCATCCTTTTGCGGGGAAACCATGCACACTTGAGTCCCCATGATTGGCAGTCAGGGTTCTTCCTGTTAGCATGCTTTGTGTCCAATCTGCTAGAGCAGCGGGAATGTGATGCCCGGTCATTGCTTCCCTTATGACATCATATGAGGTGCTATCGAAAGCTCCCTCTATGTCCAGAAAGACGCCTAGGGCATATCCCTTTGCTTCCAACTGCACTTCGACTCCGCCCACAAGATGGTGCAAGGCAGTATCTGTTGATCTGCNCTCTCTGTAGGCGTACTGAGCCGGAGACAGCGGATGTGCTAGCAGAGGGCCAATTTTCAGATATCTATCAACCAGTCTCTCCAGTGTTTTCAGTACAAAGGAAGTGAGATTGATCGGTCTAAAGTCTTTGGCTGCTATATGGCCATTTCTACCAGGCTTGGGTATAAAGACTACTCTTGTGCCACCCCAAGCCTGGGGGACGTGTCTTAGGGCTATGCTAGCCCTGAAGATTTTTGTGAGTGGACCTATGAGAATCCGCAGCTTTTCTTGGAGAAGAACCGGGTAGATTCCATCTGGTCCAGGTGATTTATAGGGAGAGAAGGTCTTAACAGCCCACTCAACTCCCTTTGGACAAACAACCTCAGCTGCCAGACGCCAGTCCCTGGGTTTATATTCCCTAGGCTTCGGTCGGCAGGGTTGTATGTTATGATCAAAACCTGGGAAGTGGACTTCCATTAGATGTTTCAATGTGTCCGTTGCCTCTTCAGTGACATTCCCCGTTGGAAGCTTGAGACAGCCTAATTGGGGACGGTGGTCCAAGCTGAGGATTCTGTGAAGCCTGGATGCCTCC
>NW_018024867.1:2616-4932 GCF_002006095.1 Pseudomyrmex gracilis
CAGCTAATTTGCTGTATTTGTTGGAGAGTTAGGCGTATTTGTCTGTGATCAGAGCCAGAGGGCTCATCCGAGACCCTCCAGTCGTTTACCAAACCCGCCACCCTCTCCGTACAAACCGTTATATCGATGACTTCCTGTCTTCTGGAGTCCAGGAATGTCGGCTCATTTCCTCTATTGAGAATGGTTAATCCTGTGCCCATTAGGTAGTCGTGGAGACTCTCCCCCCGCAGGTTGGTGTCTGTGCTTCCCCATCCTACATGGTAGGAGTTCGCATCGCAACCCAGCAGGAGTTCGAGCCCCCTGGCTTCCGCATAGGCCACCAGGTTTTTTACCTCTTTATGTGGTGGATCCGTGGAGCCATAGGGCATATAAACTGACCTTATTAATACTTTCATGTCCTCTTCCTCGGCTAGCTTCACTTTCACCTTGATGATTGTGAGGTCCTCGCTGCTGAGCTGTGGCAGAAAGATAGCATTTAGTCTTTCTACTAAAATGCATGATCTAACTCTATTATCTGAGTGTGCTTTGAATAAGTAGCCGCACCCACTCAGTCCCTTTACTGCACCTTTCACAATTCATGGTTCTTGGATTAGTGCAATACTTGTATGCATCACAGCCATGCTCCTGGCTAGGACAGCCGAGGCGCTCTTACTGTGATGCAAGTTAATCTGGATCATTTGGATGCCGAGTGGAGCCATTTTTTTAGGCAGTCCCGACACCCTCCGACTCCATCTCCATCTCCGTCGCCTCCCCGCGCTCTCGTCTCGCCATCCTAACGGTGGCCCGGCCGAGACCGAAGAAAGGCCTGAAGCCACAGTGCTTCAAGGCTTCCATCGCCGAATCGCCAACCAAACAGGAGAAGTGGGCGCTCGTAGCATCCCTTCTATACGTCCCTCTGGTGACGACCCAATTGCTGGTTGCCAGCCCTGTGTTTTGCTGGTTAAGGAGCTTTAAAGCATCCTCAACCCTTACTTCAGGCTCTTCCACATGCACCACCACCCAATGACGTTTAGATAGCGCATCAACCGGCAGCACACACAGAGGAGTTCCCCTGACTTTTAAATCGGAGGAATGGGCCTTAACCCACTCCGCCGACTCTATGTTGGCGCACACAACCATGAGTGCGCCATCCCTCTCCCAGGAACCAGTGAAAGTGGGGGCTTTGTCATTCTCAGACATGCCGAGGATGACAGACCTGACCATTTTTCTGATCTCAACCACCTCACCAGCTCCCATTTTCTTGTCAGGGTATCCCTCCAATACGAGGGCCATCCTGACAAGACCTTTTGTTGCCTGTGCATACGACCCTTCATTTTTGGGTCTCTTGCCCTGGCGATTTTTCGAGGGGCTGGGAGTAGTGTGCTCCGGCCTGGCGCGCTTTACCGCACCACCCGAAGCACCCCCACCTCCAGCTCCCCCTTTTGAACAAGAGACTGCGGGGGTAGAGGGGGCCTTATTGGCCCCACTCCTCCCGGCTAGCATCTCTTTATTATAACGGCGCCTAGCAGCCCCGCTATATCTGTTGCGGTATTTTGGGGCTTCTGAGCCCGCTCCCGCACTGCAAGATTCCCCTGGGCGTTTGCCTTCAGAGGAGGCTTCGCTCTTGGGGACTGGTTTGGTGGTAATTTTATTTTTGTTGCTACTCATTTTATTCCCACGAGTATCGCGGTCGCGCGGTCTCACCCAGACAGAGCCGCGAATGGCTGGGGCTTGGCTCCGTACTCCTGGATTTTGCCCGGTATCCAGGAGGCACCGTTTACGACGCAACTCCCCTTGCGCTACGCATCTCTCGGCACGGTCGCTCACACCTTAACTTGGGGGGTTCCTCTTAGTTGGCCACAGACGGGCCCATCCCTGAGCGAATGACCACCGCCTGCGACCTTAAGCTCCCACCACCCGCTCCGGCGCGAGAGCCCACAGCCCCCGAGGACACCAGATGCTCACTTTCTGTGGTCGATTGTTGTCCCGTCAGATTACACTTCCATTGTGACGACACGACCAGGCAGATCCGCCAGCATCCAGAGAGAAGCTGACGATCAATGCCCGGCCGCGCCACCACCAGCACATGCTGGAAACAAAATAATAATGTTCCGTGTAGTTACTGCGAGGCGGCCAGACCACGTGCGCACCGAGCGCTCCGAGAGTCCCGAGCTCCCGCCTCGAAGCTACTACAAGGTGGGAACCCATTCGGGGGGTTCAGACATGTTAATCAATATAAAATGTATGTGCCGCACATTTGAAAAAAAAAATAAATAAATAATTTCCATAAAATATAAACCTAAGGTGGATTTGCCCATATATGTAACAATTGTTACT
>NW_018024868.1:0-1445 GCF_002006095.1 Pseudomyrmex gracilis
ATAAATTCCTCGCAACAGTCTGGAATCTTATTGCATGCAGCATTAGCAATTAGCGCTGAGGCATGACAAGGACATGGAAATGTCAATAAATTTGTGTAAAATTTCTTAAGCTTTGTCTTAAACGACGAATATTTTCCCGTTATAACAGACGCGTTGTCGCAGGATAAGGCAACAATATTTGAAAATGGAATTTGAAGCTTCCACATTTCACATTTGACCGCATCAAATAATTGTTCCGCGCTGCAATCTTTTGCATCAAAATCAATTAATTAGACTAATTGCGAGGAAATATCTAATGTTTCGGGATTAACATACCGAACAAGAAACGTCATCCATGTCTGATTAGAAACGTTTGACGTTTCATCAATAAAAATAGTAAATTTTATATTTTGAATAATGTCGACTACACGATCAGTTTTAATCGGACATAACACGTTCGAAATAATCTTTTGACATTTATTTCGACTCATTGTCATGCTTTGTAATACATTGACATCTTTCCCTATTTGTTGAAAGGATTTTAAAATTTCTGGCGCAGTTTGAAGCGAAATATTGTGTTCGGCAATGAAAGCAGCGAATTTAATTTCCGCTGCTTTCTTTTGCTCTTCAAATGATAAAGTTTTGTCTGTCATAGTTACATCTTCATCTGTTTGTTTTTCTTCAACATTTTTTTCTTTAGTTACATGTGCTGCGAATTCTGCGTGCTCATAAATATTTGACAATCTTGCTGACATAGATTTGTCACAAAATGAGCAGAAAACTAATTTATTGTTATGCGATACTTCGCATAACCATGGGTGAAATTGCTTTATTTTCAACCATTGTTTTTAAAATTTATATGTACCCAAAGTATTTGATTTATTATTCACATCATTATTATTGAAGGAAACACATGTGTTTTCTTTACTATTATTTTTATGACACGAAGAATCCGCATGTCTTGAAATGCGCGTGTTACAAGAAAAATCTTTATTGCATATAATGCAAGAAAGATTTTTCTGGAAAACACTATAGTAGTGTTATAAGGCCGGTTCTAACTCAGGAGCTCCGAGGGGGGTGCGGGGTATGACGTCACAGGGGGAGGAGTGACGTCACACGGAGGGGAGGGGGTATGACGTCACAGGGGAGGGGGTATGACGTCACGCGGGGGTATGACGTCACAGGGGGAGAGGTGACGTCACTATGACGTCACGCGCGGCGTGGCTCTGACGTCACAGGATATGACGTCACGCGGGAAATGACGTCACTAAGACGTCACGCGCGGGCGTGGCTCTGACGTCACAGGATATGACGTCACGCGGGAAATGACGTCACGCGACATTATGGCGACTTCACACGCGGTGGGCTTCGTTATGACGACTTCACACGTGGCAATATGGCCGTTCGACAAGATGGCGTCACAGGATATGACGCGGCGGGCACCGGTATGGCGGTTGCAATATAGC
>NW_018024868.1:3415-5116 GCF_002006095.1 Pseudomyrmex gracilis
ACGCGAAAAGCACGGTGTTGGAAAAAGTATAAAATGCCATTGAGAAACACAATAATCTGAAAATCAATACAGTGTTCAATGGTGAATTTATATCGGGAGATAAACGAACCAATAAAAATATAACAACAAGAAATTCAGAACTCTTTTGTACTATCAATTTAGACGAGTAGTACGAGCGATACGTTATAGAACCCACGTTAGCGTCCTTAGATGAATGCCAAGAACGCGATAGCGGATGGGCCTTGTCACGTATACTAAATTTAACTGTAAACGTTAACATATACAATCCATTGCGCGCAGGATGTCATATAAATTTGACGCCAGAAGTTAAGTTTAAAAGAGCAGTGATTAACGTGCTATCCGAGGACAATGCATGCTTTGCATGGTCGGTGGTCGCCGCTCTTTATCCTGCTGCAAGAAATGTAGAACGCACATCATTGTATCCCCACTATACGACAGTGCTGAATCTTCAGGATATTAAGTGTCCAATAAGTGTACACCAAATACCAAAATTTGAACGGCTCAACGAAATCTCTGTAAACGTGTATAGTATGGAATTGATGAGAAAAAAGAAGAAGAACGAACTTGTCATCCTTCCAATACGACTCACAGAGCAAAAGAGAGAGAAGCACGTCAACTTACTTTACGTTTCGGATTCACGAGACGTTAATCGTGGGCACTTTGCGTGTATAAAGAATTTGTCTCGACTCGTGAGCGCACAACTAAGTAAAAAGNAACACAAAAAATATATTTGCGACAGGTATGCTTTTTGCGTTATGTATATGTCTAGGATGTGTGATAAAATGAAAAAATAATGTATTATATATTTGCAGATGTTTAGACTACTTCCATTCTCTGGACAAGTTGAATGTCCACACCGTAGATTTTGGAAAAATGAACAACTGCGCGATCCGGTTACCAACAGANGAAAACAAGTGGCTCAGTTTTAGCAACCACAGCAGGAAGGAACGTCTCCCGTTCGAAGTATACGCTGACCTTGAGAACATGTTACACAAGACTGATGGAGGAACGCAGCAGCAAACATCCTATGCGTATCAACATCACAAGGCGTTCAGCATAGGATATTACGTCCGCTGCTCATACAACGATTCCATCTTTGCTCATCGGTATCGTCGCGGCAAAGATTGCATCGCATGGTTCGTCGATGAACTCAAAGAATTGGCTACTCGAATAAAAACTATTTTATCTACCAATGTGCCCATGGAAACGTTAACGGAAGAACAAAGGTCAGCTTATCGTAACGCGAGTCNCTGTCACGTGTGCGAAAAACCANTCGCGGCAGACGACGTAAGAGTTCGCGATCATTGTTATCTGACTGNTAAATACAGAGGTNCCGCGCACTCCAACTGCAACTTAAATTATAAAAATTCACACTGTATCCCAGTAATTTTTCATAATTTATCCGGATACGATGCACACTTTATTATTAAAGAGGTTGCAACTGCGTTCGGAGGAAAAGTTACTGTTCTCCTTATTAACAAGGAGAGATATATATCCTTTTCCAAGAACGTCGCGCAATCGAAAAAACACAATCCAAAGGATTACAATATAGAGTTGCGATTCATCGATTCGTACAAATTTCTCAGTGCTAGTCTCGATAAACTGGCGTCGTATCTTCATAAAGACAAGTTAAAAATTTTACAATCAGAATTTAGAAATTTATCCGTCGAAAACTTTAAG
>NW_018024869.1:0-1321 GCF_002006095.1 Pseudomyrmex gracilis
GGATTAAAACCAGAAATTGAACGGAGAATCTCTAAAAATTTAAACTTTCAGGAAACTATATTCGAGGCTTTAGAAATAGAAAGNGAACTTTGCGCAATGGCAGATCTACGGCAGGAAAAACATCATATTATACGCGAGAATAAACCTCAATCTTGTCAAATATGTTTCGAAGAAAATCATTTGGCTATAAATTGTAAGAATGCTAATCAAAATCATAATAAATTTTACTCGCGGTCCGAACTAATATGCCAAATCTGTAGGAGGTTAGGACATAGTGCCGATAAATGTCAACGTCACAATTCATTATTTTATCAGTCTATAAACGCACAAGAAGAGTCTAATATTTGTCAGTTATGTAAGAAATTTGGTCATAGTATTATAACATGTCAATTAAACAATAATAGAAATTTTCTCCTAAATAATTGCATAATTTGTCAATGGTGTGACAAGCCAGGGCATGTAGCTAACGACTGTTGGAAAAAACAAGCTAAAGAGCGTAGTTCTGAATTAAATCAAATTATTTGCCAAATTTGCAACACTTACGGTCACATTGCCAAAAACTGCCGAGTAGATGAAATTCAATCCAGAAATAGCTTTCTTTGCCGTAAAAGAACGGACCATTTAATAATTAAAGATTGTCAGTTGCGTATCGCTAACAACGATCGTAGAGCAGTGAATAATCAAAGTAATGAGACGTCGCGTATGCATCTCTCTCACTCAAACTTCGTACCCATAACTAGCAACAAATCAGATATTCAGACTTATAAACATGAATCGAATTTACATCTTGACATACCTAATCGCGAGCATATTAAACAAAGGAGAATCGAAAAGGAAAAAACAGTTCCTGCAACTACTATGTTAAACACGTCTGAGCCAAAATTAATTAAGGAAAATCTCGCATCTACTGATACTAGCGTTAAGAATTCAAAAATCTTTTTAAATTTACACGACAACAAGAATTGTCAAAACATTAATATTAATGAAAATATTGAAAGAAGAATCAAAACTAAGAAACGAACATCTCAAGTAAAAAATGAAAAAAAAATAAAAAAGAGTAATTTCAAGATCTGTGAGGAAAATGATTATCAAATCCTCACTAAAGTAATAAACAATCCTCAGGAAGAGGAAAAATATCAAATTACTCCTAAATTAATGAAAATATCTTCTGAAGTTCTTGTTAAAAAACCTCTCTCTAAAAACTTAAANAATTCCCGAATCTTTAACAGAAGTTTCCAAACTTCTCTAAAAAATCCTTCAATTCTTCCTGGAAGAGTAAATTACCAAACTCTTTCAAAAATCCCTGGAGAGGGAAGTATCC
>NW_018024869.1:3041-4757 GCF_002006095.1 Pseudomyrmex gracilis
CAAGGTTCGATGAATGCGCTGGCGCATTGTCGTGGTGAAGCAGCCAATCACCGCTTGTCCAAAGCTGTGGTCGTTTTCTTCTGACTGCGTCATGCAATCTTTTCAATACTTCAACGTAGTATTCTTTAGTGATCGTTTGACCTCTCGGAGCATATTCATGGTGCACAACACCTTCATAATCAAAGAAAACAGTCAACATTGTCTTCACTTTGCTCCGACTTTGACGTGCTTTTTTCGGTCGTGGCGAGGATGCATGCTTCCACTGTGAAGACTGTCGCTTTGTTTCTGGATCATAGCCGTAAACCCATGATTCATCACCAGTAATAATCTTCTTCAGCACATTTTCATCATTAGAAATCATTTCCAAGTTGTCCTGAGCAATTTCAAAGCAAAGATTCTTCTGCTCTGCCATTAGCAACTTTGGGATGAATTTCGCACACACTCGAGCCATTGCCAAATTCTCGGTTAAAATTCTCCAAACAGTAGTTTTTGGTATTCCAAGATCACTTTCTAGTTCGCGTACAGTCAACCGACGATCTTCTTCAATCGCAAGTCGCACACGCTCGACATTTTTTGGTGTTATTGCGCTCGAAGGTCGGCCAGAACGAGAATCACTGTCAACTGACGTGCGGCCGTCTTTAAACCGCCTGTACCACTCTTTTATTCTTGCTTTACTCATACAATCCTTTCTAAATGCCTTATTTAGCATATCAATTGTTTCCGAGCTAGTTTTTCCAAGATTAAAGCAAAACTTGATGCAAATTCGTTGATCTAATTTTTCCGTCATTTTTTACAATAACAAAATGCGACGAACGAATAAAAGACACAGTAAACAAACGCACGCCGTTCACGAACTAACACGTCCAGCCGGTAACTACGCACACCAACGAGTTCGTGAAGACTTACTGGTCACGCCCATGCGCCACAGATGTTGCTCGGAAGTATTGACGCGGAGATATGAAGGTAGGCTCGATACTTTTGGGACAAACCTCGTATATTAGTATTAGTTATTAAGAAACAAAACACATTTTTAAAGATAGCGAGGCATGAACCATGATTGCAATTATTTGTAAAATAAGATAAGGCTAAGCACATTACGCTCGACCTGGTTAGTCTAATATTAACATTAACATCGACTCAAAACTAAAATGCAATATTTTGTCCCGATAAATAATCACATCAAAAAGAAGGAAAGCAGTTATAAAAATATTTTGTTATAGAATTATCCCCTCTTCTTTTTCTCAATTAAACACCGTATCATAACGTACACACACATAACATATCCCAACAGTGCAGATAAAATTGTATCATTATAAGTTGTAACAGCAACNATCTTAAAGTCTAAGTTGCTGTGTGTAATTTACGTATAACTACTTCTGCATAACTGTGCAAAGCTATATAATTAGTCTAGCGTTTTAGGTTTAAAATATTATTATTATTTTTATTTCTGAACAATTTTCCTTTGATTCCTCATTTCAGATTTATATTTTTATTCTTAAATTTTCATGCACTATTTGGTCGTCAAATAAAGTTAAGTGTCAATATCTCACTTTCAATGGACGTGAAAAAAAACATAATACGAGGTCACCACACTGCTNTTCTGTTGGAGAAAACCAACTTGCAATCATTAATACTCTTCCAATGCAACATTCTGCTGTTTTACTAGCCCTACGCGGCTTGTCTTTCTACCTTGGAAGTTGCATCTCACAACCTGTC
>NW_018024870.1:0-4894 GCF_002006095.1 Pseudomyrmex gracilis
CAATGTACCGCAAAAAATTAGTTGACGGACTTATGCAGGAGAACGAGGAACAAGTGGACACCCGTGTAAATCCTCGGCATCACTTGGAAAAAAAAGAAGGCAGTGCGCACAAAACTAGAAGATACTGCACCGAATGCTATAATCAGAATACACNAATGTTAGGACCAAAGACAGCTAAAAATGTAACGCACAAAGTAACAACCTTTTGTAACCAATGTACAAGGAAACCTCACCTTTGCATATCTTGTTTTAATAAATTACATTAATGTTTTTAAGTATTCTATTCTATTCCTTGAAGCATTGACCAAACAAAAACCGATATCGCATAATTTAAATGTTCAGTCTCACAAATACGCAAGGACCGACACACGCGCCGCGATAGAAGAACGAAAAATCTGTCGCCGGTCCCTGCGGACCGGCGTGGTCTGAATGGAAAGTCTAGCGCCGGTCCCTAGGGACCGGCGTGGCGCTTAACGTGTTAAAGAAAGATTCGTACCCGAAGATATAGAGATTAATCGGTCTAACATTTTAAAATTGTGCGGTATAAACAGTCATCCGGTGTATACTTACGGAGAAGTATTACTGTCAGCATTTGAGATACCCGTAAAATTTCATATCGTGTCGAACGATTTCCCGATATCGCAGTCGGGCATACTCGGGAATGATTTTTTCAATCAAACCCCTACAAAAATAGATTACGCGCAAGGACATTTAGACATTTCTGGAGTTAAAATACCTTTTTCTTCTCAAGTAACTGTAGTAGTACCGCCACGGGCAGAATCTTTGTTTTATGTTAGAATAGAAAATCCCGAGGTTAACGTCGGGTATTTGCCAAAATTAAAGCTGGCACATGGTATTCATTTGGGATATACTATAGTAAAGAATGTGTCTGGGAAGGCCTATTTAAATGTCATAAGCACACGCGACGACGAGGTCGAAGTCCGAGTGCCGACCTTGCGTCTTAAACCCTTGAATGAACTATTAAATCCGTGCGACACAGACTCCGAGTGTGACTCAAACACGCGTGAGCCCTCTCATGTTGCACCGAACGAGACCCGCGCTTACGGGTGTTTACGCCGCAACAGCCAAAATATTTTGTGTGGCGGCAATCTTGTTAAAAACGAACGTAAGGAATTTTTAAGTCTGCCTAACAAGGAAGATAAAAATAAAAGAAGAAATGATAAAGAAAATCAAAGTATAAAAAATGATTTTAAAGACAATTATGAGTCAAGTAAAATTAGCAGTGATCCTGAAATCCTTAAGGAGGAACATAGTCCTATCTCTTCCAAAATCTTTGGTGGGGGAAGTAACCAAACCTCACCTGTAAGTAATCCCGTAACCTGCGAGAGGGAAGGTCCCCACGATCCAGTAAAAATCCATGGAGAAGGAAGTATCCAAGCTTCTCCTGAATCCTTTAAATCCGTCGATTGCGAGGAAGTAAGTAACCAAACTTCACTACGAAATTCGACCTCCTTTGATAAAAATCAAAAAGAGAGAAGTTTTACCTCCCTAAAAGATATAAAATTTCCAAGGGTCGGGATAAAAGAATTTAATGAACAAAGTAATAAAGAGAACGATTTAGTCACTGCTGAGGAACTCATTGAAAAATTAAAACAATTTAAATCTAATACTTCTAAAAAATTTTTGCAAAATAAAATCTATGTTAAACCTTCTCCTAAAGCGATGGAATCTGCTCGAATTAAATAGGAAGAAATTATCGATAAATTCATAAGACATAGAAAATCTAAATATAAAATGGAAGAATCTAAAGAAAATCAGCAAAAAGCCACTTGTAACGCCGATCCGGCTTCTAACGAAGAAGCCTTCTCGAATTACAGAATAAGGAAATGCTTAGTAACGACTAAAGAAAACTCGCTTGAAAACCCCGATAGATCCTCAAGAATCATAGAATTGTTACGAGTTGACCATTTAAATAACCAAGAAAGGAATAATGTTATAAATTTAATTAAAGATAGTCAAGATAGATTTCATATTCCTGGAGAACCGTTAACCGCGACTCACGTGCTTCAACACAGCATAAAAACAATAGACGAACAACCAATAAATACTCGTCAATACCGATTTCCTCAACTTCATAAAGACGAGATAAATAAACAAGTAGAAGAATTANTAAACGGAAAAATAGTAAAACCATCACAATCACCGTATAATACGCCCATATGGATAGTGCCTAAAAAAGNAGATTCGCAGGGAAATAAACGTTGAAGGATGGTGTTAGATTTTCGCACATTGAATGAAAAAACAATCGGACATGCTTATCCATTGCCTAATATCGTGGATATTCTAGATCAGTTAGAAGGAGCTCAGTAGTTTTCTGTGCTAGATTTAGCATCTGGTTTCCATCAAATAAGAATAGACCCTGCCGATAGTCATAAAACTGCGTTTACAACTCCTTTCGGGCATTACGAGTTTGAGAGAATGCCTTTCGGTCTGAAGAACGCTCTAGCTACGTTTCAAAGACTCTTGGACATTGTTTTGTCTGGACTGCAAGGACAGGAATTGTTTGTATACATGGATGATATCGTGGTTTACGCGACCACGCTCGAGGAGCATCGGAGAAAACATAACGCGCTAATAGATCGGCTACGACAAGCAAATTTAAAACTACAACCGGATAAATGCGAATTTTTAAAAACCGAAGTTACTTATCTGGGGCATGTAATTAGCAAAAATGGAGTTCGGCCAGATCCGAAGAAATTAGAGGCTGTTCGCCATTTCCCTAAACCTAAAACTCCTAAGAACATCAAACAATTTCTCGGACTTGCAGGTTATTATAAAAGATTTATTCCAAGTTTCTCAAAATTAGCTAAACCTCTAACAAATTTGTTAAAAAATGATACACGATTTGAGTGGGGGTCTGCTCAAGATCAGTCGTTTGAAATATTAAAGCAAAAATTATGTGAAGAACCAGTGTTACAATATCCAGATTTTTCGAAACCCTTTATTTTAACCACTGACGCTTCAGGAATAGCCGTAGGAGGAATCTTATCGCAGGGAGAAATAAACAAAGATAGACCGATAGCCTACGCTTCTCGCACATTGACAGATAACGAACTAAAGTATGACACATATGAGAAGGAAGCTCTAGCCAAAGTTTATTGCGTTAAACATTTTAGACCATATTTGTATAAACGCAAATTTACACTGGTCACCGATCATAAACCTTTGATGTGGTTTAAGAATGCGCAAGATGCAAATATGCGCATACTTCGTTGGAGATTAAAGTTAGCAGAGTANGATTACGAGGTAGTATACAAAGCAGGAAAAACATGTAAATGCAGATGCGCTATCCAGGAATCCAGTGAACCTTGGAAATGAAGAATGCAGAGTAATTAAAAATAAGAGACGATTAAATCCGAATAAACCCGAAGATGCAGATCAAATGTCGAAGTGGTTGGAGAGTGAAGACAATGAATCAGAGGACGACGAAAGTGATCCACACTATTCTGACGAGGAAATCAACGAATTTTTATTAGATGCGAATTTACAAGAGCTCGACGAATCTTTTGGTCAACCTACCATCGAAGCACAAATTCATGATCCACCTGCGAATAAAATGGAAACACGCAGTCAAGCCGCGAAACGCAGAAATGAAATAGAAGAACGAGAAGTTCCTGGAAGAAACGACTCGCCAGATAAAGAGGATGAAGAATCAGAAAGAAATGAAGAAAGTGAAGTTGAAGAAATGATATAACGAAAAGAGTGAGGAAGAAATCGAAGAAAGGAAAAATGACAGTAAAGAAGAACAGGAAGATGAAAGAGAAGACGAGACAGAAAGAGATACGATAAAATCAAAGAAAAAACTTAGACCTAACATAATAGACATACAAATAATAAACAATAATATAATTGAATCTCGCGAATTATTATTTCTAAGGAAAGATAATGTAATGTACTTTGTAACGGTTCTATTTTTCGGGAGAAAATATTCCGTTGTTTTATATCTTTTAATTGCTGCGGAGTAGCTCGTCGGATTCCAGGGACAGATAAGAAAGAGAGTGGACTCGATAGTTTGAAGTAACAAAAGAACAAGATTTATTCAAATAAAAATAGAATGAAAAATAATATATACAAAACAAATAACGAAAAGAAAATAGCTAAATAAATGGAAGAATTCACGATGCGGTGGTTCTCAGAATAATGCGTGAGAAAGTCACGTGTTTAGTCGGTTCGTTCGGTCCTCCGGAAAGAAATATGTACAAAAACTAAAGTATGCAGATAAGCGGTGATTTAAACGGCGCGACTCGGTCAAGGCCGTTCGGGGGCCTTGGCTAGATGTTTTGTTTCCTCAAGCGCAAGATCCGCGGTGACGCTCGAAAACGCGTCTTATCGCGAGAAACCGTCTTTATCGCGGGGAAAGTCTCTTTTTCTATTGAAAGAGCGATTTATATACGGTCGCGTTGCAAACGGTATATATTGGTTCTTGTGGAAAAATATTTACCACGCCGAAAAGTCACTTTCTTCCGAAAGTAGACTTTGTCGTTCGGCCGATTCTTCTACGCTAGGCTTTCTGACTGTCGCTCTTCGCTTATTCCCCTGGAGCGGCTCCAACGGAAAGAGATGGTTGGCCTGACGGAGAAAACGCTATTCTCCACGCACGGTTTCTATGGAAAACAGACCGGAACGGAGGCCGGTTTGCCCGGCGGAGAATACAAGATTCCCCCTGGAGCGGAGCGGATGCCGGTTTACCCGGCGGAGAATACAAGATTCCCCCTGGAGCGGAGCGGATGCCGGTTTACCCGGCGGAGAATACAAGATTCCCCCTGGAGCGGAGCGGGTGCCGGTTTACCCGGCGGAGAATACAAGATTCCCCGGAGCGGAGCGGATGCCGGTTTACCCGGCGGAGAATACAAGATTCCCCGGAGCGGAGCGG
>NW_018024871.1:0-4939 GCF_002006095.1 Pseudomyrmex gracilis
CCTAAATTATATGTTGTGACGGGCACCTTGTTTTAGGGTGTTGTAGCGGAGGCGCCGCACAACTTCGGCACGTCTTTTCAAAAAAAAACAAATAAAGTTCTTTACTCACCAAAGTCGGTAGTTGGGCGCCAGGCGTGCATTCACACGCCAACTCAAAAATCTTAATCCGCCGTAAGAATCAGAACAAATAATTTTAACGTAACGGTAAGGTCACTCGGCAACTCAGTTAATGACGATAACGGAGAGGCGTGGGCTTAGGAGGCAGTGTATAATAAATAATAACAGAGAAACTTGTTCGTTTGTGTTGGATGAAAGATAACAGTTTAATAAAAATCAGTTTTCCAGAGACACCGAATATCGGCCATACAATGTCGCAAAAACAACAAGAAAAAAAATACAATATAAAATATTACAATTACCACGGCGTGACAGTCGGACACGGCTAAATACGCGTGATCGGCAGTAAAAGTAATAGGTGTGAGTTTATTCTATTGCTTGTCCGCGGACGCGGCCCTTATTTCTTGGTATAAGATCGGGTGGAGATGACCGCCGGTGTTATCTATGCAATGGAATGTGCTAGCGCGCGCGGGACGTCCGGCGGACGCGGCCCTTATTTCTTGGTATAAGATCGGGTGGAGATGACCGCCGGTGTTATCTATGCGAAGGAATGTGCTAGCGCGCGCGGGACGTCCGGCGCGGCGCGGGGCGTCGCGCGCTCCGTATAGCGCGAACGGAACACGGATCTAATTCACGGCTGCGGTTCGACGGCCCCAAATTTCGGCACGATTCGTACTTATTAGATCGGGAATATCGTAGTTGTAATCAAAGAATATTATCCTGTGTCTCGACTTTACACGCTCGATACGGTAGAAATATATAGACGCGGTATACAGGACGAATGGAACAAAAACACGCTAATAACGTGATACAAAAAAAAAAGAAAAAAACAACCACACACGAATAACGAGCGGAATTTCGCCCGGATTGTTGCGACCGCGGTGCGATGAGAGAGCAGCAATGATGTAATTATTTCCGGCAACTATAATCGCGATTTTGTCATTTAAAGTACAATTTAATAGTTTTATACGAATGCAGGGCAGTATCGAGCCAACGGTACGCGTATGGACTCGATCTACGACCGCAAAATCTTACAATGATCAAAATAAAAAATATGCGAGAGAGAGAGCAAACGATCACTCACGCTTGTCGGCACCTCTCCGCGTGGCTACTTGGCTCTACTTTACGTCGGCAGCTTCCTTGCCCTTAGATTCGTTCAATGCTAGCTTTTTCCGTAGAATCCTCCTCAGGTTTTGATTCTCGGCACTCACTTGCCGCATTGTATCAGTCGCTACGAGAGGCGAAGGACCGGCGTCTTTCACGGCACGCACAACAATGATCTCGGCCGATTCTGAAGTCGCTTTCGATGCCGCAGGTCGTTTCTCAGCCGACTAATTAGCCAATCATATCCTGCATTTCGCGGCGCTATGATTGACGACGGCCACGTGCGTATCGGCAATGTGTTACCGCGGATCTTTTTCTGGCCGTGTCAACCCTCTTCATTTAATTTTTGCTGCAAATGCTCGTATGGGCCCATACTTCCGCAGAACGGGGCTGACAACTCTACTGGGAGCCCCGCTCCGGTTCTCGTGAAGTCGGGGTACCGGTATCTCCTGTTATTCGGTCCGTCGTCGATCATCGCCTCGCGCTTCGCGCCTATGAGGCCCTTACGCCCCTGTGTCGCTGTCTCTCCGTATTGCTTCTCCTTCTTGCTCCTCTACGCCCGACGCTACTTATCGTGAGTCGCTCTCTCTCTCTCTCTCTCTCTCTCTCTCTAAGCTACAAGTAATTACAGAATAACCGCCAAGCGGTTCGCACGGCAAAATCACAATTTAAAGGTGGTTGAACGCCAAAATTAGCCTGAAAATACATGAATCAAGATTAATAATCATTGCAACGTTTCAATTGGAAATTACGAACGCTGTAGGCGCCTCCGCTGATACGCGCGTTTTCGCTTGTCGCGCGCAACCTAACGAGCTGCTCTCCCTTAAATAGTGGAAGACGCAAACCCATCGCCTCCCGTGCCGGCCGAAATTATTTCCTTGTGACGGACACGAAAAGTGTCACGTCACAATGTATATATATATATACTACCATGATCAAAAAATAACCGGAATTTTTATTTTAAACATCGCGGGCTTATCGGTTTAGAATTCTGTTGTTTGTGTCACGTTGGCAGCACTGTTACGGACACCCATGCCAAGCTTCTGCTTATCAGCTGTTCATTTACCTTTATGACAGTGATTTCTTTACATCAAGTGTTTACGTCGCGGCGATTTTTACAATGGATTCAAAACTTGAACAACGTTTTTGCATTAAATTTTGCTATAAAAATGAAATTAAATGTTCCGACACATTCAAAATGTTACAAAAGTGTTATGGTGACGATACTCTATCGAAAACACAGGTGTACCAGTGGTATGAACGCTTTAAAAGTGGTCGTGAGGCTGTTGAGGACGATGCTCATCCTGGGAGGCCATCGACATCGAAAACTGATGAAAACGTCGATGAAATCCGACAATTGTTGATCGAAAATCGCAAATTGACGATAAGAGAGATAGCTGATACCACCAACATATCATTCGGATCCGTACGCGAAGCTATCCGCAAAAAAAGACCTGCTTTGTGGGGCAACAACTCGTGGATTCTCCATGACGATAATGCGCCATCTCATAATGCGTTGATTATTTGTGAGTTTCTTGTCAAAAACAACACCAATACCATTCAACAACCGCCCAATTCACCTGATCTGGCACCATGTAACTTCTTCTTATTCGATCGACTCAAAAAACCACTACGAAGAACTCGTTTTGAGAGTGTGGAGGCAATAAAGCTAAAATCGCAGGAGGCACTAATGACTATACCAAAAACCGACTTCCAGAAAAGCTTCAAGGGGTGGATCAAACGCTGGCACAAGTGCATCGCAGCCGACGGAAACTACTTTGAAGGGGACAACTTAAATTTTGAAGAATAAACATGTACTTTTCTTTTTATGAATAAATTCCGGTTATTTTTTGATCATGGTAGTATACACATATAACTACATCTTAAAGAATTCTACACATACTTATATATTTTCTTGTTAAACCGTTTAATCGACATATTTCAATAATAGCAATAATTTGTAACTTATTCATTAAATTTATATACCGTAACCTACTTTTTACTCACATTGATCAGCTATTAGATAAACAACCAATAAAATCTGCCTTCAATAAGTAAACAATACCATTAAGAGCAATTGCCACGGCATTAAATACACTATAACTTTATACATAGTTACTACGCAAGCGCTATATAATGAAATAGAAAACACAGAAATCATTCCAAAAAAGAACGCAATTGTTATTTTCTTTAGAAGTAAGTATATATAAGTAAAAATACTATATTTATTATTCGTTTATATAAGTTTTTGTAATTATAAGTATTTTTTCAGAAATGACTCAAACTACTAAAAACGAGTTTGAAGTCAGAATGCAATATTTGTATATAAAAACTGTCAATGTCGCATTGCGACAACAAATTAGGAAACTGCAAGACAAAATAAGATTATTAGAAATACAATTCGATACAAGTAAGTATCAAATTTATTTATCACTACATTATATATGTGAATATTATACGTTTACATCACAAAACTACGTTCTGCAGAAAAACCAGATGCTACGGAATATATATTTTTATATATGGTTTTTACAGATTCTGCCAAAAGAGAAGAAAAACTCCACCTTTTGAACCACACAAGCGTAAGTAAAGAACCTGATCCACACACACACACACAATCCACACAAATAGAAGTCAATAAAAATTTCTATAAGTGACAATGTTTCAAAATGCAAGCATTTCTAAGTGCACTGAATACATATTATCGTTTCTGCAGGTAGAAGAGTAACAAGCGCTAGAAGAAGCAAGGCGGCCTGGATGAAAAGCCGTGGCCGTGATACAGGCTCAGTTAAAAATAATTATTTCAATATAACTTGTAAGTATATTAAGTAGTACATGAAAAATTGATACAGTTGTAATATATACATAAATAATAATATATATACATAAATAATAATATATATACATAAATTATATATATATGTATATATATATATACGTGTGTGTGTGTGTGTGTGTGTGTGTGTGTGTGCGTGCGTGCGTGCGTGTGTGTGTGTGTGCGTGTGTGTGTGTGTCTGAAATAAATATATCGTGTTTAACTAATATTTCTTTTTTTGCACGGAAAGCCGGAGATTCCAGGTTCGACTCCTGGCCGAGGAGATTTTTTCGCAATATAAATTTAATTCCATTTAGGGGGGTATTTGGGATTTCTCATATACGAGATGCAAGTATAGCATCCTATATGAATTTTAGAATTGTTATTACAGTTCGAATTTCACGTGTAAAAATTTACACGTGAACACGTATATATGTATATATATACACGTATAATTTCCGCACAACACCTAGCAAACGGCTATCATGACCGAATATATTTTTATTAGTTTGGAAACTTCGGAGCCTTAAAGATTCTTTAATTTCTTTTTTTACAGAACTTTACGGCGTTTCAGTCTTATAAGTGTTCACCTAATAATTTAAAAAATTTGTATAAAAAAATAAATATAGAAAATCAAAATAAAATGTGTATAATAATTTTTACGTTATTAATTGTATCAACTAATGCATTAATTAGATATAAAAGATAAACATTAAAGATTAAACTCACTATTGTTTTTAATATTCGCGCCGTCGTTTTCACATTCTATTTTGCAATCTTTCATTTTCTCTTTTACTTTTTTATATCACAATCCGTTTTTCTCTCTTTCTTCCTTTTTCCCTTTTTCATACTTTTACTCTCTCTCTCTCTCTCTCTCTCTCTCTCTCTCTCTCTCTCTCTCTC
>NW_018024872.1:0-1192 GCF_002006095.1 Pseudomyrmex gracilis
GGTGACGCGAGACAGCGCGATTAGGCCGTCTCACTTTAAAAGAAGGACAGACTAACTCAACCACTTGAGGGCGCCACTTCCCGGGCAGAGACCCCAGTGCGGACTTCGGATCTCGCTCCAGTACCCTCTTAAGGCTAGTATTACTAAAATAATCACTCCAATTGCATTGGCAGCAAACTTTTGTCATCCAAATTATCTAAGAATTTTATGTGCAATGGCCCTTACAGGATAAAGAAATTTTTGAATTTCTAGCACTTTTCTATTCTAGGCCAATCAACAAGCTTAAACACTTTGTTGACAAATGTAATTTGCATTTCTACAAACATAATAGTATACTTCGATAAATGTTATACGTTTTATACGTATTTTATACGTTTTTACGTATTTTACCGTAAAAAACTATAAAATGAAAAAACCTCTAGATAATGCTCGAATAACCCAACCCTGGTTATAACCGTTGTTACTTCACCGAAAAATAGTTTACTTTCTACTCGTACAGCTTTACTACTTTCATTGAAGACGGCACTTCACAGCATGCTAAGATGGAGGGGGTGTGCACGTGTATGTACTATGCAGATGCCGATAGAAAGTTTGTTGCTAAGAAACAAAAATGTTGTTTAACCTAATTCCGTCCTATCAACATGTCATATCATTTCTAATAATATATTAAACTTAATGACAATTCGAATGTTACTTGATCGAATTATAATACATCAACATACTACATTTGTTACAGAAGTACATTTTATTAAAATTAGTATTGTAATTATCGATTACATTAGCATAGAGTAAATAGACAGTAAAAGACCAACAAACACAATATTGACAGATAAGCTATACACTTCCCACAAAATTCTAAAAACTGGAAAACCAGTGATATATATAGTGTATTGTAGATTACGTACAATTTTGTATGTACACTAATTAATTTGTATTATATAAATATAAAATATATATATACGGTTCTCTATGCCAACTATCTGCCATTCAATATTTTCAAGGTAGATTCTTTTTCTGACAAAAAGATCTGACACAGAAAAACAGCGAGATTGTAATAATTGTAATTATTGTTGAAAAGTAGATTTTGTGTATCTTGTGACACATGTGTTTATGTACAAAGTTAAAACTTAAATACATATAATATATATGTATTTATATATTATATATATATATATACACATATATTTACATA
>NW_018024872.1:1337-4905 GCF_002006095.1 Pseudomyrmex gracilis
ATATAAATATATAATTATATTAAAATATATTATAATATATATATTATTTACTAAAGTTATACATACTTCATATATGCAATAAACAAGTATAATGTAATATATACCTAAATATGCTCTAATTAAAGAACTAGAATGTTATATTAGAGCATTATGGTACAGCAGTATGATTGGCAATTTTTCATTGTTTGTATTTTATAAAGAGTATTTTAGTATACCTCGGCAGTTTTAAATTACAATTTTGTCTTTTAAGAAAGTCTTAAGAAATCTATGCTGAACATATTGGGCAGTTAGTTGCAAGACATCATATACTTCTGTGTACAGAAACAGTAACAAAAATCAGTATTAAACTAATTTAGAAAAATACGAATAATATATTCGATCGTTACTCTATTTGGCATCTAATGTGTACTTCTGATATTTTTTCTCTATTTATATTTTTTCTGATCCAAAGAAATATTTGAACCGCATAGTTATTTTGCAATATACGAAATAAAAACATTATAAATAAACTAAACCCATTATCGTGATTCAGATGAGTTTTGGTTTGTTGCATGCTACGTTTGTTGACGTGTGCAGATTGAGAATTGATTCTCTAAGTCAGTGTACACCTAATCGCTAAGTTTGCATAAGGACGTGAAAAACTAACCACGTGAATACTGCTTACTGTTCATAGTTAATGTATCTCTATGCTAGTTGTATTGTAATGTCAATTCCCCAATCAAGCGTACTACGACAGTGATATTGTTATATTCTGTAAAATGTCCCATTGGTCATCCGTGAAATGTTGCGCACAATGCTCTATTCCAGCCGAGGTCTCGAAATGTGTTCGTTTAAAATCCTCCAAAGTTTTTCTTATTGTCGTCTATAATATAATTAAATGTTTCTAACTAACCAAGTGTGTATGTGTATTGTTTTTTCACACATCATTTTAATAGCATTTGTCTGGATTAAATACATAGATCTGAATTATTTTGTATAATGTATAAATCAAAGAAACCAAATACCGGTATAGGTTGTGGATCGTTCATATGGCAATTAAGATGTTCGACAATTGAAGGTACATATTCAGGTACATTATAGGGATGAGCAGTAATAAAAGCGCACAATCCAAGCACACCAGAATGACGTAAACGTATCGCACTTGTAGCAATTCCCGAAACATATTTACAAGGTTTCTTCTTGTCGTACAATCGCGTCTTCGTTTTTCTTTTAAATTCCTCCTACAAAAACACAGCAATATGTAACTATACTTAATTATGATAGAAACTCGGATACTTACAGACACACACAATAAAAATAAATCACATAATATATGAGAAAAAGATGAGAAAACACATTTTGATAAAACTTGCCAGTAATTTCTCATTGTCCGTGATACATGTGCAGTGTATCAAACCACTGAGTACTTCACTAGCTTTCTCTCTGACTTTAAGACGATCATCCTCTAATAAGCGCAATACAATATTTGTTACGCAATCGATCCATGTGTTGTCACTAAGAATTATGCTCATATTGTGGAAGACCAGTACTTGCAGATACTCTAAACAGTCAAGTCTAACAGACCATGATAAATGTTCGGATGTTGTTTTCACTGTTGTCAATATAGTTGACATATCTTCGGGCAGTACGAGTGCTTGTGCGAGTGGTCCTAGAGCGGTTAAACACAAATTATAGAGTTCTTCATCATTTTTCGAAGTTCCTACTTCACATATAAGTGGGAATAGCTGATAAAATTCTGGCAGTGCACAAAACATTGTGTGAAAGAAAGTACAGTCAATCCACGTGCATACAATTTTCAAGATTTCTATAGGTATTTCATCTTGTAGAGATATGTGGTTCGATTCATCAAGTGTAAGATTAGCTGTGTTGTCATGTATATCTTTTGTTTTTTCCGGATTCTCAGATTTATTCGCATCATCATTTCTTATGAGTTGGTTTAAATGCGGCAAAATCTTGTTTATTAAACTTTGTATTCGCGGAGTTATGGAATCAAATGAGTTGCGTGAAATTTTAAGATCGGCCGTGAATATAGTAACTAGCATCGATCCGATAGTGTTGCGAACACTTTGCATGAGATTGGTTACTATTTGATTTTCTAAACGCGTTACCAAACGACCCAGCAGTTCTGTTTTTCGCCATGTAGCTTGTTTGAGGACACTTTGTAGTATGTCCAATCGTGTGGTTTGTGTGAACGAAGTTTTTTCTAAAGACGATTCCTCCATAAGACATTCCAACAACCAGTGAGACCTATTCGGATCTATGTCTTTCTGTGACTNNGANAAGCACTTTTTCCAGTTCACAATAGTATCCATTGTCGCATTCGATATTACAGTTCTAATGATGGGCAACATCGCCTGCCACATATCACATGTCATCTGAAATGGCCANTTTTTAGCACCTCTGATGAGTCCGGCTATGATTTCTGCGGCACATCGTTGACTACTCTCGTGNNAATCNTTTACTAATCGCTGCAAATGAGGTAGAAAATGCTTCAAATGGACGATCCCATGATTGCAAAACAAGCCTTTGAACAGCAAATATCTATAGAAGTCGAATATGACTACGTTGTCTTCACTGAAGTAATTTATAAGTTTTTCGACGTTCTTCGGATTATCGAAGAAAAGATGAACTTCTTTTTCGCAATCTGTTAGCTCGCGCGTTGCCGGGTCAAGACAAGGCTGCTTAGACGAAGGAGCGTCTACCTTCAAGACTTTTGGCCAAACATAATAACCGGTGTATTCTTCATGGACATATCTAGGCTCATCCCACTGTTCAGCGGTGAGCGGGCGAGTTTTATAATTGTACTGCAGCCACATATTATCAGGTCTTATCCCACACGTGACAGGTTGTGATTGTTGTTTTTTGGTTAAGGTATTCTTCTTAGATAGACAGTGTAACTTAACTTTTACCTTAATTAAAATATAAGAATGCTTACATGTACAATCTAAGAGTATTTGCTACACAAAATCTATACATTAAAAATTACCCTGATAGGAAACCATGTACGAACTTATGTGACAATATCTTGCACTGAAATTGTAATTTGTAATTATAAAGACATAATTTAGGAAATAGATGTAAAAACATTGATCTTTTCTGAAATATTTGTAATTGGTAGCAAAATTACTTTCCAAATACTATTTCGGCAAAAGAATAACGATATGGCGAATCATCTTAGCAGTATATTTGCAAAATTACTTTCACAAAAAAATTGTCAAATAATTGAGAAAAGAAAATCAGCTATGTGATGTTTAAAATATGTAGAAATATGATTGCGTATGAAGAAATGCAAGAAATCGTCGTCCCTCATGATGTCATACTTGTGCAATATTTTCACAAATGTGCCTATTAGGGTACATACCTTTCGACGTTTTCGCTGTTGTTGGTTCAACATACATGCCACTATTTTCGTAGCAATCTGTCTTTCCTGTACGGAATCGTGTATGAGAGCTTGCAAAAAGTAACATGCTGCTTGCGCGGGATACTTTTGATCTGGATGACGAATATCATATATAAAACTCATTGCCATTAATCTATGCCGCCAGTGTAAACATTTCTCCGATATACA
>NW_018024873.1:0-2256 GCF_002006095.1 Pseudomyrmex gracilis
AGACGACGTCTTACAATTAGGCGGGGTTTACAATGACAATTTAAGACATAAGACTCAAACCACAGTATATGTATAACAGTATATGTATAACAGTTATACATATACTGTGCTCAAGCTGTAAGAAGGTATAAGGTCAGTTTCCACTATCTTCGATTAACTTACCGATCGGTCGCGAGTCACTTGCGATTGGTCATATTTCAGTCAATNGACTGATACGATTATTAATTCCAACGGAATAATCGACCAAATAAGTTAATCAAAGATGGTGGAAATGAGCTATATACATATTTAAAGCTTCAAGTCTTACGCCTTAAATTCTTATTGAGGACGACGCTTTACGCGCAACGCGATAGTTAATNAGCATTTTGCTCTTATGGAAAAACAGCATATTTTTTATAACGGCAAAATGGTGATTGGCTATCGCATTNTTCGTAACGCATTGCCGCGGCATGTTTGCCAGCGTCCTTAGACACCAAGCACCTCGCGGCATGCGTTTTATAGATAAAGTTTAGTCTTTTTTGCTGAACTGGTTGCACAGTTTAGAGCTCATCTTTTCCCTTCCAAAGTGGAGTGAAAATATTAACTCTGAATTAGTGCGATCAGTTTAGCGAAAAAGAACAAACCAATTGATAATGCTGCGGCGCATAATCGCGAGATGCTTAGTGTTTAAAGACTATTCTACAAAAGATTTAAACCGTAGATCGCAGGTAGGTCGCTAGTCTTGCGGAACTGACCAATCACATTGGTTGATTACATCCGATTTGACAAANGTGAATGCTCTATTTGCCAAATATTACATTTGTCGTACGACAAAGATTTTAAGTATGTTGATTGGCTATTAGTTAGAGTTTTATAAAGAACTCTATTTGATAGCCAATCAACATACTTAAAATTTTTGTCGTACGACAAATGTAATATTAGGTTTNTGCAAGACCTGTGGCTCGCGTCTGCTTCTTACGTAGAATGGCCTTAAATGGCGTTGGCAGACAGGACGCGACAACGCATTAGCCAATCAACATTTTGCATTTATAAAAAATATGCTGCTTTTTCTTTAGAGTAACATGCTGATTGGCCTTNTCGTTGCACATAAAGCGTTGCCACATTATGTCTGCCGGTGCACTAAGAAAATTCCTTCCGCGGTTAACTGTTATCTTCAAAAAGTCTTGTGTANTCTCGTTACATTCAAAAATCAGTTTGGTTTGTTTTATATATATGGTTGCATAAAAAAATCATTAAAAAATGTCACAAATATTTTTTTGTATTTCCCATGAATACTACGGAACAAATACGAAACACCGAAAGAACGTTAAATGTGCACTTAATAGAAAGCATTAGAAACTATGTGTTATACGTACAATTGCACGGAATAGTAAGTGTATCATCATTGTATATATATTTAAAATAATATAAAATGTTTTCAGCGCAATAGAGAATTGTGCATAGTCAGCATAATAGAACATAACCTGTCTATTTGATTATAAACAAGCTAATATCACTGTAAGTCGCAAAACTGTATGGAAATGTTTTACAAATGTATTGTTGTTTTACTTTTTGTTTTAATAAAATCCTCGCAGCAATACCTTCCTATACAGCAGACATGTTTAGAATGCATCCAAAGATTATTCAAAGAACGTCCTGTGGTCACACAAACGTCCTCGGAATATTCTCTGGATGTCTTTTAGATATTATGTCTCTTANATATGTGTGCTGTCTGAATTACTTTCTTTGATATTGTCCAGATATACAGGGTGCCTCATAATGACCGTATAACCGCTCGTGTGTAGATAGAAGAGGTTATTCTGAGTCGAAAAGTCCTGAACCATTTTTTTCTATTACATATAATAAAGGAGTAATTATTGAATAAATCAAGCCACACAATCAGCGCCAACCTTTAGCCGAACGCACGTCAGTGAACCACGCGCCTGGTGTCCGTGAGCGCTCCGCGCGGCTCACTGACGTGCGTTCGGCTAAAGGTTGGCGCTGATTGGCGTATTTTCTAATGGTTATGACGATAACAGTGAAAAATGGTCGATGATATTATCAATAGTACTAAGTCTACGACTGATATAATGATCCTGAAAAGAACATGTCATTTTCCTGTGATAATACTAAAAGTTGTACTATAATAGATAATAAGAATGCCAACAATTCTGCAAATGATACTTATTGTGATAATAATGTGATATCTATTATAAAAACAAACATGGTATTGATGCACTAAATGATGAAAGTTATGTCAGCACTGCTGAAAAAAAT
>NW_018024873.1:2766-4687 GCF_002006095.1 Pseudomyrmex gracilis
CGGACCCTGTATATATAGTGATTTATAAAAATCATTATTAACAAATTTACACCAAGGAAAAATTATTGTTAATGTGTATCTAAAAAGCAGTTCTGCCATAAAGTCTGTCCTTNTTTCAACGCTGGTTAATATTCAGCGAAACGGACGCATATAATAAATGTATTTATTGCATTCTTTATTTACAACATAAAAACGAAATACTATTAAAAATATCGACACTTTGCTTTCCTGCACTTCTATAAACAGTCTGATCATTCATTTATTGCTGTACGCATTACTTCTAGAGATATCGAGGCGGCAGTTTTCACTAAATCAGCTGCCGCGATANTTTGGTGAGACTTGAAGCAGTCTTTCTTCTCTAACTCATTTCATAGACGCCCTTTGGATATAATCCAGAGGATTCATGTTTGGNTTTCCTGAAGGCCACCTTTTGGCCAAATTAAATTCAGGCAAATTGGCAGTTCATCAGCGTGGAGTTGACTTNGCTTTGTGCTTTACTGCTAAATCTAGATAGAATAATAATCATTAGTGTTTTCTCGCAAAGAGAATGTGACCTAAAAGATTTATTACTTTTACGTAGAGACATTGGATATTCTAACAAGATTCAGCACTAGCGCACAAAGTAAAGACACTTCACCACTGGTTGGCCGTCAATTTGCCTACAGGTATAAGCGAAGATCGACTTTTAGGAAGTCTTAGGCCTGATTCCTATGGAGTAACGTCTATGGAATATGTTAGAGAAAACTTGCTCCAAACCTTACCGAAATATCAAGGCATGAAAAACATAGTAGAAATAATTTAGCGAAAACAGCCGCCTCAATAGCTNTTAAAGGTGCGTGCAACGATAAATGAGTAGGTGAACAGTTTAAAGAATTGTGTGTAAACAAAGGACAGACATTNTAAATAAGTTTTATATTTTTTATGTTGATAGCATTTAAAGAGGAAACATTCTTATGTCAGAACTACACAAACTGTAATGCAAAATAAGTATCATATAACTTTTTTATCCAGATTGCTGATAAATATGTAAAATTTGTAATTTGTCGAAAAGGACGCACAGTGCCTGTAATATTAGACGTGGAAGTAGTTTAACGTGTTGAACTACTTTTGAAGCATCGGCAGAATGCAAATGTTCATAAAAATAATCATTACATGTTTGGCATACCAAGTAACAGTTAGCGTTATTTCAAATATTTAAGAGCATGTATACTTATGAGATGTTTTTCTAAGAAATGTGGTGCACAAATACCATACACATTAAAAGACATTGAATTACGCAATTATATTGCTCTTCTTTTGTTAAAAACTTCTGTCGACGTAAGTGTATCTTTGGCAAAGTGTAGCCATGTTTTGTACACAAATTTCTCCTGAAGTTTTGTATANAATAAATTTATTTCATTTTTTAGATATACATGTAGCTTTTTAATATCTTTCAAATGGAAGTGTAACTTTTTTCTGTTTATATTGTGTTACATAGTTTTTACTGCTGTATTTATATTCCATAATCTTCTATTTATATTCCATAATCTTCTTGTAAATTTTAAAACATTGTCAGTGCTACTTTACTTCTTGAGAGCAGTAGAGATAACATAAACTTATTTTTATGTTATCTGTTATTAACAAATTACCAATTTGTTTTAAATATGTTCCAATATTAAATGCAACATTTGATGCACCATAGTTTTTATTAATGTTGTCAAAGTTAGCTACCTCATTTACTGCTTTAAGACAATCATCATATGTAGAAGGATCATATATGTATATCAGGAAACTCTTTTACATTAGGATTGTATTTTTTTACTGCAATATGGAATCGTCCTAAGAATCGAAGTCTAGCACGTATCATATCTTGTTGATAGTTGTACTTGATACATAATTTGTTTGCAAATGTATTTAATAATGTATCTAATATATCGTGTAA
>NW_018024874.1:0-1647 GCF_002006095.1 Pseudomyrmex gracilis
CGTTGGTGCAATAGAGGATACATTGATCAACGTAAGTTGTTTTGTTTAAGATCGAGTGACAAATTATTACCCAAAGCATACGGCCTTCCAAAAACGCATAAATTAAATACTCCACTCAGAATTATTATTTCCTCTGTCAACAGCCCTCTTTATTCGTTTGCCACGTTTCTGCATAAGTTAATCTTTAATAGCATTCCTGCATCGAATAGTAATATTGATAACAGTTTTAAATTATACAAAAAACTTTCTTCTTTTAAACTCAATGACTCCGATATCTTAATGTCAGTCGATGTTGTTTCATTGTTTACGAACGTCCAAATTGACTTAGCTATTGACGGAATTAAGAATAGATGGGATTATATTAAAAACAACACATTGATCCCACTTAATGAATTCATAATCGCCGTTTCTTTTGTCCTTTCGTCAACCATTTTAGTTTTGACAATATAATTTACAAACAGACTTTCGGTATCCCTATGGGTTCACCTTTATCGCCGATAATTGCAGATATCGTTTTACAAGATATTGAAAACAAAACGTTAAATCTAATAAATTTTAAAATTCCATTTTTTTATTGATATGTTGACGATATTATTTTAGCTCCTTTTGAATCAATTGACAAAATTATTAAAGTTTTTAACTCCTTTCATAGTAGACTTCAATTTACCGTTGAACTAGAGGATAATCGTGACATAAATTTTTTTAGATTTATCAATTCATGTTTCTGACAGTTTTCTAAAGATAGACTGGCACCATAAAAAAACTTCTTCCGGTAGATATCTTTCCTTTTTGTCACATCACCCATTGTGTCACAAGAGAGGTACAATCTACAGCTTGGTCGACAGAGTCTTATTATTATCTCATCCTGACTTCCATGAAAAAAACTTAATATTTTGCATTAATACTTTGTTAATAACGGTTATCCTCTTGACTTTATTTTTTATAACATTAACTCTAGAATTAAGAAATTGATTAATTCAAAGTTAAAATCAAATTATCATGAAGACGTTCGTGTCGATGACAATAACAAAAGAATTATTGTGTTTCCATACATCAAACACCTGTCTGAAAGTGTGAAGCGTGCCTTTCATAACACGGACGTTTTGTCTGGATACAGATGCTTTAATAAACTAAATTTAATTAAAGTTTACAAAGATAACACTCCTCATCTTTCGAATTCTAATGTCGTATATAAAATAAATTGTAATGATTGTTGTGCGTTTTATGTTGGTCAAACTAAGAGACAATTAAAAACAAGATTGAAAAAGCATGTAAATAACATATCGAAAGACACAGCTCAGCTCTCCGTCGTTTCTCAACACCGCTTACAACTTAATCATTCTTTCGATTTGGATAATGTTAAGGTTTTAGACAGAGAACCGAATTTTTATAAAAGAATAATTTCTGAGACTATTTACATTAAGTGACAACATCAGAGTNTCAATTTAGTAATAGACACCAAATCTTTGAATAACGCTTACTTTGATCTTTTAACCTTTTTGCTCCGGGGATTTTTCCTTTAAAATTGACCTCGCANTTTAGCTGAAAAAGTTAATAATAACCTGCTACCCCCCCCTTCAAAGTTAATTTTGAAGGTCACACAAGTAACCAGGATTTTTTTCAATTTTTTTCCTAAATTTAGTGCAT
>NW_018024874.1:2309-5158 GCF_002006095.1 Pseudomyrmex gracilis
AAGTCATTGGTATATTGAATAGATCGTCAATCGTTGAATTTATTTGTCTTTTCATCTGGCAAACGGTGCACATTGCTGTGTAGTTCTTCAAAATGATAAACGACCAAGAAATTAAAGAGTTCGAGAGTTTAGATCAGAATGAGTTATTTTCTACGAATCATGATATCGATGAAATCCAGATGTACGATTCGACTGTGTAAGTATGTAGACTGGTCAAGTCTGTAGACTGTATCAATATGTACTCTGTCTGTTTGTTAAATTATTTCTTTTTGTTATAATTTATTTATTGTGTCGCTAGAAATTTGTTCAAAACTAATTCGTTTTTGTTTNCTTTTCTCGCTCGCGTCTAATTAGTTTTATTAAACAAGCGAAATTCTTTTATATTCTCGGAAACAATAGTAACATTTTTCTATATTTCGCAGTATTAGATGAGCTATTATAATACATTTGTATCTTTGCTCATTGTTGTGTAATATTTTTTCTGCCGTTTCGTTTTTCGTTTTCCAACATTCTTACATTCTCTCTTATTCAATTTTGCCGAAATACTACACATATTTGTTACTTAATTGTTCAATTTACATACTAAATGTATATCTTTTCTTCATTTGTGGTATAATACATTTTCTCGTGTAGAAGACTGTAAATTTATATTATGAATTTTTCAAACTAAGTAATGTCAGGTTGATGAACGAAGAGTCTTTTTGTATTGTCTGTAAGACGCCTCNAAATAGATTTCCTAATATAAGTTTTTTCCTTAGAGAACTAATAGGGTACGTTGACGAGATTGAATCCCCTAAACGTGTAGGGAGTAACCAACAATATTCGATATTCAAATTTTACTTAAATAATAATAACGGGAAACGGATTCAGGTAGTCGTATAGAATGACTTAATCGAAGAAATTGAACATAATGTACAATCCAATTATGTAAGTTATTTTTAATATGTTCGTATGTATATTTTTACGTGACGGACGTTACATTTTTATTATTTACATGTTGTTATTTATATGTTGTATGTCGTTGTTGAAAAATGCATTGTTAAACGTTTAAAAGTGGTGTATTANTATATAATTTAAAAACTATTATGCACGTACAAATATTATTTAGGTTTCATAAATTAGATTATTCTTCTTTTTATCGTTCTATTGTTATAGAGTAGCGGGTATAAATAAAATGTAGCAAAATGTTTGCATATCAATATATTTTATTGATGAAAAATACAATAATGTTCAAATAAGCTAATGATAAATATTTTCAAAATTTCAATTTTATTAACTTGTACTTTTGATTTACTAAAATATTTAATTATAAAATATGTTTATCAAAATTTTTAAAAATTTGTATGTAATTGGAGAGAGAAATTTGTAAAAACAGTACTTATTATTTGTGTATTTATAGTTTTAGATGTTAATTTATTTTATAATTAGTATTTACCCATAAAATAACACATTAATATGATTTTTATTATGTTTTTTTTCCTATCTGGTTGATTTACAACCTTCTACACAATAATATATTATTATTTTACTTTTGTATAAAAATCTATTATAAACAATACACGGAATATATCACATGAGAAAACACAATGGATATGGTACAACTCTTCTCTCTCTTTATTAGTTTTTACGTTGACCGTTTGTCATTTATAGCGCTATAGCGCGACACATCTTGGATTCCGATGTGAAGTTAATTACTGGCAGTCTATATTTCGATAGTCAAAAGGTTTATAATAGTTAGGATTATTACACAAAATAATATAGAATGCATATGCATAGTATAAGACTATTTGGACCAATGAGTATCTAGCATAGTTTGATATAAATTAATATAGTGACTTTATGCTAAACGCTCATTGGTCTTTATAGTTTTATGCTATACGTATGCAATCAAATCATTTTGTGTGTTATAGCTCTTATTATATCACAATTTATATACTTATATACACAGCAAAAGCATTTTTTTTTATCTTGCAACGTTAGGGTTAATTCAGATTGCACGCAGCAAGCAGCAAGCGTCATACAACAGACAATAAACAAAGAAATATTTTCTACGCCACTGTTAAAATATAAAAATATCTCTTTATTAATTGGCTACTACTTAATGCTTGCTGCGTGCAATCTGAATTAAGGTTTAGCTAATGAATTATTTTCCTGGTATGTGTACAACGAGATACAGTGATATAGTAGATTTTCGCTATAGAAACGGAAAATTCTCGGAAACAGATCTATAGCGAGAGCTTTCTCCACGCCTCGATTAGACCTTATAGAACATATATACTGGAAAGAGCATAGCATATCTGATGTACGTAACAAAATATCCGCAACATCTATCTATCCTTGTCTGTACAAAATTTGTCACTGCGCTTGCGTGAGAAGATCACCGACTGAGAAGATTAATGTATATGTTCTAGCTTGTCATACATATACATATATAACATAATTGACATATGCGTATTTTGGTAACAGGTACAAACAAGGATAGATAGATGTTGCGGACAACGACAGTCAGCTATGCCNCTTCCAGTATATATGTTCTAAAGATCAGACACATAGACTTATATAATAGACAAAACATTCGTACAANAAGAGCTGAAGACTGCATTAAAAGAGATAAAAATAGTCGTGGAGCAGTTCTTTTCTTTTGTAGCAGTGAGTTGATTGGTAGCCATGGGAGGCCGAAGAAGTGGCCAAGAGAGTGGCCGAGAGAGACAACCACTCCAGCACTATCTCTATCCTTTAATGTTATCTTCAACTTTCTCATATGAACGCTTCGTCTATTATATAAGTCTATGATTAGACACGATCACGCATGATGCATAAAACTATTGAGCATGATGAGAAGCGACAAG
>NW_018024875.1:0-1564 GCF_002006095.1 Pseudomyrmex gracilis
TTGCTTGCCATATTATTCAAAATTGTATTTTAATTAGACACAGTACATTTTCCGATATCATGTACATTTCAGAAAAATATTTATTTGCATCACATATTATAGTACACATGTTGGCGGGGGAGGGGGCTCCGCCCCTTCCCCTGCACCCCCTCCCCGAAAAAAAACCTTGTCACCAGACCCCGATGGCCCCACGTCGGATTTCGAAGTGCGTAGCAAGGAGTACTCGGAGATGGTCAAGGAGGCCGTGTTAAACGCCCAACTTGAACACGAGAGGCAAAAACTCCGAAGGGAAGCCAACCATTGGGCGGAGCGCGTACTGGACGAAATCCTGGACGGCATCGAACACCGAACAAGTGCCTGAAAAGAAAAAAGGGATTTGTTTGGATTAAATAAAGACTGTAGTGTTAAACGTTAGCTAGTACTTACCTGAGTCGTTTGATTAAGTTAAGGCTAGTTAAGAACACGTTTTAACCAAATATTGTGTAACAATAACTAAGCAATCCTGCGCAACAGGATTTATTGTTAAAATGTATTAATTAGTGTTAAGTAGATAGTCATAACAACAAAAACCTTGGAAAAAGGTGTTATGCTAAGAGGGGAGTGTTAAGCCGTGGTTAGGCTTGTTTTACGTTTAGTTTAGGTTTCCCTCGTATGTTGTGTCGTTTTATTTTGTTTTTTGTTTTCCTTACGAGGTCAGTTAGGGTTTGCGTGTTAACTACGTTCTTAAGAGTTGTTTGTGGTTTTTAGTTTTGTTATGTAAAGTTTCTAGCAGGCTTGCGTAGTTAGTTAGCGTTAAGAGTCACGGTGGCGACCTAAGCGAAACAGGGGTCTATTTGGTTGTTGTGTAGAGTTGTTTTAAGCATTAATGTTGTAGCGTTTTAGGAAAAAAGAAAAAGAAAAAGTTAGTTGACAAATAAGGTTAAGTAGTTGTAGGACTAAGGTCTAGTGGGTGTAACTAATCTAAGTATCGGTGAAAAAATTGTTATTTAGAAATTTTGTAAGTTTCATGAAAACCCGACTTAAGGAGAGATTTTGTCCTCAGGCGAAGCGCGAGGCTTAATAGACTCGAGTTACGTAAAAATTTTTCCTTAAGTAGTAAAAATTTTGTTTTGATAATTTAACAAGTTTTAGGGGTGTAACCTTAGTTGTCCGTCAGAACAGACCCCAACGGTGCCAAAATTTTGGCTTAAGTCGCGCCCGGGAAAAGTCTTCTTTTTGAACGTACCTAAAGGCGCAACGGCAGTGTCCGGTGAGAACCGCGCCTTAAGCCGCGAGCGGGACGGGTTCGCCATCTTGTTAGCCAGTCTTACTTGGAAGCTCGAACGAAACGGACGTGATATCCCAGTCGTGCGAGTAACAAAGCTTCCAACAGCTCGATATTCGCGCTAATAAAGTTAATAAGTGCGTTAAGATAATTATAAGATTAACAAGTGTACGTTGACTGTGCGTCAAATAAAGAAGTACTGTTCTTTTATACACAGTTTGTCCGGAAAGTTCCCGGACTACGTGAATTAAAAATCGAAAATGAAAGATATGGTTTATTAAACAAGTTTACACTTCAAGG
>NW_018024875.1:7619-10311 GCF_002006095.1 Pseudomyrmex gracilis
CGTTGACCGCTCGATAGCGCCGCTTACCCGCGCTAGAAAAAATCAGTCCGGGAACTTTCCGGACAAACTGTGTATACTATCTATACTATATGTAACGTGTATTATAGAGAAATGCGCGCATATTATGCGTAATTCGGAACGCAGCCTATATCTACACGAAAGTATCGCCACCTGGTGGCGACAAGAGGCGAAGTACGCTCAAGCGATCCCAAGACGACGTGGACGAAAAATATGAACATAGTTTTTCGCGATTTCACACTTTGTATCAAGATATTTCCGTTCGGAAGGCACGGAGGAAAAAAACCGCGAAATACTTTTTTTGTGCCTCGATCTCAACTTTCGATTGAGTCTAGGCCGAACTCGATCGGTTTAGCCGTTGTTGAGATCGGAAAATCTCGATATTGCCATTTGGCCATTTTTGCGTAAATAAGGCACGGGGTACTCCGCGCAGCGCGCGCGTACTTCGTTTACGCATATACTTGGCGCGAGGCACTACCGTGCCTCTTGATACCACTATTTTGGTGTAACTAACATCATCAAAAAACCATTGTTTCGAGCGAGTTACCATTACTTATGAGTTACCATCGTAACCCTTACGCCAACGTCGACAAGTTATCACCCTTAAGTTGCAACCACATAGCATCACAGTTAGTTGCAAAATTAATAATTAACAAACTAAAGGAGATAGAGAAAAACGGTTTATGCTATAATTCTCAGCACACCAAACTGCAAAATACCAGCCCGGTTTAAACATTCTAGGTTTTGGTTTTAACAATCGAATGTTTAAATAATAAAAATTATTTAACTTTTATTACGTGGTATTTTGCATCTAACTAATACAATACGAGATTCGAAAACTATTTTGCTCTATCTTGTACCGTTCTCAAAATATTCACTTTGTTAACTTTCACTCTTTATCATAAATCGCAGAGTAGCCGATTGAAGGTACCTGCAAAATTAGTTTCAAGCTATCTCTTCTGGTTTTCGAGATATCCGCGATTTGCGAAAGAGACTGTATATCGTTAAATGTAGAATATTAAAATAAGCCAAATGCGTATATTCGTTATTCATAAGCTTTATTGTAAAATCGCGTTTTTGGGAACTTTCCAATCACCGAATTAACATAGGTTGTATGACGCGATGTATTATTATATCTTTCTATTTCCAACTCATACTTTTTGCCTTCTATCTTTTTCTTCTTTCAACGCCCTGTATATACACGCCATCTCGTAGCAGGCATACGAGATGCACAAAATTTAAGACGACAAATTCTGAATGATAATAAAATCACACACACATTTCGGTTATCTCTTATTATCTCCGTTCAAAAACCACAGACCGAAAAAACGCAAGAATAATTTTTTCTTTATTTTTTCAACGCGAATCAAACGAGTCCAAAAAGAAGTCAATCGATTCAGTCGTTATTAAAAAATTGCTGATTAAATATCTCCTCTCCACTAAAATTTCTCATTTTCGCGTATATAAGGCACAGTGTGCTCGCGCAGTTCGAGCGCCACTTTGTGTAAAGGGGCCTCCGGCAAAGTTTTACAAATGTAAGTGTGTCGGGTGCATGTGTAAGACGCCGATTCGTGGTCTAGTAATTGACATTATTCTAAATCAATTTCTATTATTTCATGGAGTGTAGCGGAACTAAGGGGGACCCGGCCGATTTCCCTTCACCTTGACGTGGTGGCCGGGCTTAGGGGAACTATGATCCACGGGGCCATGCCGGCGGAGACTCTTTTGAGTCCCTGGTAGGGTCACCCATGCTCGGAAGAGCCCCTGGTAAGTTTCTGTGAGTTCCTGTACTAAGAGAAGGAATAGAGGAAGGAAAACCTCGAACAAAACCCTGGAGTTCTCAGCTTTGTTAGCCCCCAAAGACGGGGACAACTGGGATAGGGAAGTAAATCCTGACTTCAAATCCGGGCAGGCCGGGCTCGTCAGACTTGGATGTCAACCGGCCTAGGAAAAGGAAAACTCCGAAATTAAACCACCACTTCAGGAACCATGGAAAGCGGCTCTGAAGACGAATATGTAGTACCGGCCCAGAGTGTTCGGACACTCAGGGCTCAGCGTAGGGGGGTTGTCGTCCCAGACTCCCCCTCGTCGTCATCACGCGATGGGCTATCCGTCACCTGCACCGTAAGGGTGGCGGAGGAAGCTGCGTCTGCGAAGGCTGCTGACGAGTCAGCGCAAGCAGCAAGGGAGCTCTTTAGCTCAATCGTTGCACTTAGGCGCATTGACGCGAGCCAACCCCGCGATGGTGGTAGTCAGGCCCCTTCGGAGAGGAGAGAGAGATCGCGCTCTTCCGTAATCTCAGGGGTCGTAGGAGAACCTCCATATCCGGATTCGGATATGGAGATAGTGGAAGAGGGGACAGACTATCCAGTCCCCTCCCCCACTTCTAGTGGGCGCACCACGGAGAGGAAGAGAAGGGGCCGTCCGCCAACCACGGGTGAGTACGTAGGTTTGGCGGCGGCAAAAGAGCGCCTCATCGCCGCGAAGAGGGAAGAGCAACGGCTTGATCGGGAGGAACAGTGTTGGAAAGACACTGCCTTCTTACAAGGGGTGATACTCTATTGACCACAGTACGATTCGACACCGCTCGATTCGACACAGATTTATTCGACACGAAATTATTCGACACCGTACGATTCGACACGAAATTATTCGACACCGTACGATTCGACAC
>NW_018024876.1:0-2030 GCF_002006095.1 Pseudomyrmex gracilis
TCATATTTTTCTACATTTTAATTTATCTGTATTTTTACTCAATTATTTTTATCAATATTATATTTGAATTTCACGCCAATTTTGGGGCAAATTTCTTATTGGTTCTTTCCGTATTCAGCCGCCATTATGCGCAATGATACACCTGATATATTTACATCATGAGTTATATACTGGGACTTCCGTTTCCGGCAGCGAGTTAGTGAGCGATTGTGGATAGCATAGAGTGTGATTTTGGTTTTTTGTGTCGAAGTTGGCTACTGGTTGTGAGTGAGTGTGTGTGTGAGTGGGTAAGAGTGTGATTGGAAGGAGTGGGTATATAGGTGGAGGTGAGCGAGGCGGGGGGAGGGTGTTAAGGAAGGTTAAAAGGTGGCAGGGAGCTGGAAGGTTAGGTTGACAAAAGGGAAGGAAGGTCATATATGTAATACTCCTATATTGCTAGTCGCGTATCTTCGCAATGAGAGGCACGAGGCCCGAGAAAGGGAGACGCACGAAGTCCAAATATAGAGATAGATGGTCGAGCGTCATTATGCGCAGGCGCATCTACCAAGTGAGTGCGAGCGAGACAAAGCATTGGAAAGTGAGAGAAAGAACGCGAGAAAGAGAAATGCGCAAGCGTGCTTGAATGTTCACCGCATGCGCACAAAGCAGTTGGAGAGAGAGGCTACTATATTGTCTGCACCGTAACGGTGAGCTTCAGGTCGGTACCGTACTAGCAATATAGGAGTATTACATATATGAGGAAGGTGGTGAGTTAAAGGTGTAGAGAGTGTAGAAGGGGCAGAAGGTGTAGAACCCTAGGGAATTTTTGGGGACAACATTAAGGCGGAGAATACTTAAGCCTTAGGGCGATGTCCCATTGAGCGGAAATCTATAGCGGAACGGAATGTGCGGAACCAGCTCGACCAATCGTAACCATAGAAAAAGCGAAGGAAAGAAAACGGAATGGCTATGATTGGTCGAGCTGGTTCCGCACATTCCGTTCCGCTATATATTTTCGCTCAATGGGACATCGCCCTTAGGGTAGAGAAAGGAAAGAATGGCAGAGGAAAGCGGTAAAGGGATAGAGAAGAAGGTGAAAGAGATAGAGGGATGGAGGAGAGGGAGGTCGGGAAGTGAGAGTTCACCATTAGATAGAGATGTGCAAATCAAAGATTTTTTATGTCAAATCGAATCGAATTAACGAATTTTCATTCGAATCGAAGCGAATCGAATTACAGTAGACTCCCGCTATAGATTCGCTGTAGGACGAACATTCTCGGAAACAGAGGTGCCAGATCGTGCCAGAATACAATTTGCCATATCAATTGTACTAACTTGTACATCATTGTTACTACTATTTTCATCATTCTGTTCTTTCTCAATTTTATCATTTGCACTAATTACAGAATCACATGACAAATTACAATTTTGTCTGTCAAGAAGCAATCCTCCATTTTCCTTTATTTTTATTGTATTAATTTCTTTAAATGCTTTTTCAGAGTAGTCAGTTATTTTTCTTTTTCTACAGGCGCTGTCAATTGATGTAAAATCCAAGCTATCCGAGCTATCAGAATTTATATTTAAATCGGTCTCCATGAATAAAAAGTATCTGTAATAAATTATAAATATTGTGTTATTAATATTAGTGTGAAAATTAAAACAATTTATATATAAACCTTTCAAATTTAATCTTTTAACATAACCTAACCTATAATGCTAACACAACACAAGTTTCTCTCGAATTTTCTGCACTTGAGTAAATTCTTGTATATGTATGATTCTGAATCAGACTTGCGCTTTCCAGATTTTTTGTTCTTATTATAATTAATAAGAACAAAATCACTTAATCAAATTCTTCTTACTTAAAGTCAAACTAATTAACTTTTACTCTCTTATTTTCTAAATCAGCGCCACTTTGTTTATTAGCGGTAAATATGAGTTTGAAAAGAAACGCAATTTTGCATTGATTTTAATATGACATTTTATATTTTTAATTTATTTTAGATAATTATTTTTCATGGAGATTGATTTAAATATAAATATAATTGATT
>NW_018024876.1:2155-5008 GCF_002006095.1 Pseudomyrmex gracilis
GAACCATAGAGATTCGGATTCGAATCGAATCGAATTTCATCAGATTCGATTCGATTCGATTCGAATCCGAATAGTTCGCACATCTCTACCATTAGATATGTGGGTGAAGTGGAAAAGGGATGGTGCGGAAGGAAAGGAGGACGAGAGGGAATGGCTGTTCGCAAAGAGCAGGAAGACGGCGAGGTCCCCAAGTGGAAAAGAAGAAGGGGGAAAGGAGAGAGAAATAGAAGGGGAGGGAAAGGAAGAAAAAAATGGGTTATGGAAGGAGTTGAAAAAGACAAGAAGGGAGATGGGGGTGTATATGGAGAAGGTAAAGAGTATGGAGAGGGAACTAGAGGAATGGAAGAGGAGGGAGGAGATATTAAAAATGGAGAGGGAGAAGATGAAAGAAAAAATGAGGGAGCTGGAGAAAAGGTTGGAAGAAAAAGAGGGGAGAGAGGAAAAGAAAAAGGAGGAGAAAAGAGAAGTAGAGGTAGGGAACAAGTGGGAAGGAAGATTGAAAATGTTAGAAGAGAATATAGAGAGAAAAGAGAAAGAAGAGCGTAGGAGGAGGAATGTTATAATAAAAGGAGTTCCAAGGGAAAAAGGTGACTGGAGATGGGGAATAGAAAAAATTTTGAAGGAGATAGGAGCGTAAGTGAAGATAGGCGAAATGAGATGGATAACCACAGGAAGGGAGGATAAAGGAGAAATGGTGTGGTTAAGGCTGGAGAGAGGGAGGAAGACAAGAAGCAAGTGTGGGATAAGAAGAAGAGATTAAAGGGGAGGAAAGTGTGGATCGAAGAGGATTTATCGTGAAAAGAGAGGGAGGTAAGAAGGAAATTAGGGGTAATTGCGGCGGGGGAAAGGAGGAAGAGGAAAGATGTCTTGGTGGAGGACGATAGGATAAAGATGGAGAGGGTTTGGTGGAGATGGGACGAGGAGAAAAGGGGATGGAAGCGGGGGAAGGATCGGGGGGGGAGAAAGGAAGATATGGGTAGGAAAGTCGGGGGAGGAGAAGAGGGAAAAAGAAGATGAAAGCGAGGAGGAAGAAAGAAAAGATGAGAGTGTGAAGGTGGTGTTTTGGAATGTGGCTGAACTTAAGGGAAAAGATAAAAGTTTTTGGAGTGGGTTGAAGAGTTGGGACGTGATGTTTCTGACGGAAACTTGAGTGGACAAAAAAGAGTGGGCAAGGATTGCTGGGAAACTACCGAAAAATTTTAGATGGGAGGTACAGTGAGCGGGTAGAAAAAATAAGAAAGGTAGGGCTATGAGGGGGATGTTGCTGGGAATAAGGAGGGACCTTGAGGCAAAAGAGGAGAAGAGATGGGAAGGAAAAGATGGGATAATGGTGAGAAGGGTGAGGGTAGGTGGAGAGTGTTGGAGGATCGTGGGAGTGTATATAAAGGGGAAGATGGGGAAAAAATTAGAGGAGTTAAGAGGGTGGAGAAGGGGAAAAATGAAAAAGTGAGGACAATAGTGGGGGGGATTTTAACGCGAGGACAGGGCAAAAAGATGGGGAAGTGAGAGGAGAGGGAAAAGAGGAGGAAGGATGGAGTAGGAGGTCAAAGGATAAGAAAGTGAACGCTGAGGGAAGATTATTGTTGGAGAGGATTGAGGAACTGGGCTGGGTAATTTGGAACGGGGACACAAAAGAAGATGAGGAAGGGGAATGGACTTACACGAACGTGGAAGAGGGGAGTTAGCGATTGACTATGTGATAGGGGAAGTAGGCACGAAGGAATTTGTGGAAAAAATGGAAATAGGGGATCAAGTGGATTAGGATCATCATCCAGTGGTGATCTGGATCAAAAGTGAAAAAGAGTGGAGGACTGATAGTAGAAAAAGGGGCAGAAGGAAAAATGGAATAAAAAGGATAATATGGACGGAGGAAGGGAAAAGAAAATGGATGGAGGAAATGCAGAAGGAGATGAGGGATGAGAAAAGGGCAGTTGAAGAGGAATGGGAGAGCATGAAAAAGAGAATAGGAGCTGTGTTAGGAGAAAGAGAGGTAAGGAAAGTAGGAAGTGGGAGAAGAGGGCGGTGGGATGAAGAATGTAAGGAGGAAAAAAAGAAGAGAGTTAAGAAGGTGGAGGAAGGGAAGAGGATGTAAGGAGGAGTATAAAGAAAGAAAAAAAGAATATAAGGCGTTATGTAATAAGAAAAGGGAAGAAGAAAACAGAGCTTGGGAGGAAGTGGTGAAAAAAGCGAAAACGATGGGGCAGATGTGGGAAGTGGTAACTAGGGAAAGAAGAAGGAAGAGAGGAGGGGGTAGTGGAATTGAGATAGGGGAGTGGGAGGATTATTTCAAGAAGCAATTGGGAGGGGTGGATTGGAAAGTGGTGAGAGGGGAAAGAGGAAAGAGGGAGGAGGGAGAGAAGGATGTAGGAAGGGAGGAAATTATAAGGGCAATTGGAAAATTGAGGGTAGGAAAGGCTCCAGGGGAGATGGTATACCGGCAAAGGTGTGGAAGTTTAGGGGAAGAAATATGCAAGATTGGGTGTGGAATATATGTAGAAGGATTTGGGCAGGGGAGGGGTGGATCGATGAGTGGAATGAGGGGATAGTGGTGCCAGTGCTAAAAAAAAAAGAGAGAAAAAAGGTAGAGGAGTATAGGGCAGTGACATTGGCAGGGTCATTGTACAGGGTGAGTCATCTGAATATATCACCTCTAATAACTCGTTTGTGTGGCCAGGAATCGAAAAAAGTTTCATATAAAAGTTGTAGGGTTTCGAAGAGGAACCAAAATGGCGTACCTTTCAACTTTTGATTTTGACCGAAAGTGGGTTACTTCAACCGGAAGTGGTTTTTTTAAAATGGAAACCTCCCTTTTTGACACCGGAAAATGAAAAAGCGGAAAATTTTACGTTCAGA
>NW_018024877.1:0-1479 GCF_002006095.1 Pseudomyrmex gracilis
TTTTTATTAAATCGAAATGTTTCTATAAGTAATAAGTGCAAGAACAAGAGCAAACGCCGAAAATTGATATACAGTTGCTAGAGCGAGGCTTAGCCGCTCGCGTTAGCCGCGTACGATATGCCTATGTTGAAAGAAAGAGACAGTAGACATATCTCTGTTCTTTTCTACCGCCCGAAGACGGCCGAAGCGTCGAGCGCACACGTACACGGCTGCTTGCCTGTGTGCGTATCCCCTCCACTTGCTGCAGCGTGCTGTAAGAGAGTCAAAACTGGGCACACTGCATCTTCGTGCTCTTTGTCGCGATCAGCTGTGCTAGACACACACGTATCTCTCGGGCTCTCGTGCGTACGCGTAACTTCCGTGCCGCTCGACAAGTCTGCCGTGCCGCGATCTTTGTACTCGGGGTGTAGTGATTCAAATTGTGAGGGTGACCCCGACTGAGAAAGCGAGCCTTGAAGGGTTATTCCGGACGGAGGAGATAGGAGCATGCCGGAGAACAACGGACGACGGTGAGGTGCCCGTTTCATTACTGTTAGCGACGAATCCGCGTCGCACAGGCCTCGTGTCGAGGCTGGTCGTTCGTATCTCGCGAATTGTTCACGACGGCAAGGACGTGTCCTTGGCCGTATCCACTATTTTTCGACAGCGGCCAGAATCGAACTTCACGGGGCTTCGTGGTAGTAGTTTGTAGGTTAATTGCATGATTTTCGTAATTTCGCTAATAATTGTCAAGCCCTGGAGTGGCGATACAACGCCAAGTACCTGTTCGCGTTGTTTATTATTGTCTGTTTCTTTTCTTTGATTAAGTGATCGTACTCGTTGTGCGTGTGTGCCGTGATTATCGTAACGTACCGCTCGCGTACCGTCGGCTATCGTCTACCGACGGCGATCAGCTGTCGCTGTAACAAATCATCCTAACAAAATCGGATTTTCTCGCGCGATTGGCTGGAGTGAGGTGCGTGCGAGTCGGAAGCAGTGTCGATCGGGAGGAAATATCGTACCTAGCTAACATGCGGATTAACGGCAATTTCGGGTGGTGAATTTCCGGTACAAATATCGCCGACAAATTTGCGAACGTACAGTGAATGCGTATCGCATTGTAATGTGTATAATTTGTCCAGGAGAATTCGCGGTCAAGTAACGTATCGTACCGCCGATCTTCCTAGCGCCGAGACAGAGCGCGTTGATAATCGTTCTGTGATAATCGAAAAGTAAAATCAAGCCCCGACATCGAACCCGCTTTGCTCCGTATTGCGAGTGTTTTCTTTTGAGTGCATGAACGTATACTAAGAGAACTCGGCTCGAAATTATCTGCGGGCCTAGGGACACGAAACCGGCGAAAGCTGCGTGGCGAGGATCGGGTGATACTCTATTGACCACAGTACGATTCGACACCGCTCGATTCCACACAGATTTATTCGACACCAAATTATTCGACACCGTACGATTCGACACCAGATTATTCGACACCGTACGATT
>NW_018024877.1:1849-2898 GCF_002006095.1 Pseudomyrmex gracilis
GTGTCGAATCGTACGGTGTCGAATAATTTCGTGTCGAATCGTACGGTGTCGAATAAATCGGTGTCGAATAAATCTGTGTCGAATCGATCGGTGTCGAATCGTACTGTGGTCAAACGGAACACGCCCGCGAGGATCCGTTCGACCAAATTGCGATCATCAGCGAAACAAGTAAATCCGCGTTGATCTACGGCTTGTAGAGAGGCGGCTGCCCGCTATTTTATCCCGGTGTATTAGTTGTCACGTACATTGGCTTGCACCCTCTGGCCTGCTTAGCCTGCGTCTAGCTTTGCGCCCTCCGATTGCTATATTCTCGTGCATGTGCTTGCTATCCTTCAGCTTGAAGCATTTACTAAAGTCTCCCGTTTAGTACTTTTGCGGTATCGTTCCGATTAAATAATTTGTTTCGTGAATTAGCGTGATTCGGTCTGTTAACTGTCGTAACTCGTCGTTGGTCCTGTATCTTTTTTTTACATTATTTTATATTATACGGTCCTAGCTTATTCTTTCTCTTATTTCTTTTATCTTATTTTGTATCACACTTGCGTTTTTATTATTCTTTACATTATTTCTTTTATATTATTTTTTATTACTTTATCTTGAATTTCTGTCCGTGAAATAATACATAAATACATTGTTAATTAATTATTAATTCATACTAGTTAACTCTGATTTTCCCTTCTTCATCTGAGCTTCATCTCGTGAGGGTAAGGGACGGCCTGCATTACGAATTTTTATTCAACCCAGCCTCTCTCCGTTCCAATAGGGCTAGTCGGCCGTTGTGCCGAGTGACGCAGATTTTTGACGCGGTCACACGTCTGGCGCCCTAAATTACACCAAAGTTTTCATCGATTCAGTCCGGCGGCGCTCGTTTTGAATTATCTTTTCTATCCTGCCCGTGATTCGACGTTGCCTTCTCGCGGACGCTCACCCGAGTCCCGTGAAAGAAACTCCGTTTGCGGGGGAGCGGCGCGAGAATTACGTTACAACCGCAAAAAACGTCACAATATATATATATATATTATATATACAATATATATACAATATATATA
>NW_018024877.1:3023-4965 GCF_002006095.1 Pseudomyrmex gracilis
ATATATATGGTATATATATATGTAAATAGTTACACGCAATAGTTTTACGTTTTGAGACACAAATAGTTAAGGGAAGCATTGACATTATTGACACAACGCAGTTGTGAATCAGATGATTGCTACAGTTAGGTAGCACGGTGCTCGTTGGTGCTACTTACTGCTAGGCAATACTGTTCTTTTTATCCCTAGCTCCTTGCGTCTACGAAACGATTCATTGACGCCGACTGTACATTCGCCGTCACTGTCGCACATACGCGGAAAAGGAGATTTTGCCTATACAAATACGTTGACTATACTGAGTGTGCTGAGGTATTTTTACTGGGCTCTGATTTTAATTTATTTTTTGTTACTTACGTTAAGATATACAGAATGTTCAAAAAGTTCCGATACAGCAACATAACTCGAAAACTAAAAGTCAAACAGAAAAACATTTCAGACAAAAGTTGTAAAACTTTTCTCTGGCTATTATCACGTGACCTTGGATTTGACCTTGACCTTAACCTTCAAGGTCATTCTAAGATCAAATCGTTTTTTTTAAATAGAATTCCATATTTTTGACGCCGGAAATGAAAAAAGCAGGAAATTTTACGTTCGGGTATAACCTTCACTAACTTCCTCTCTTGATCTTGTAGTCAAGGGCAAGGTTAAACAATAAACAAGATAAATAAAAGCAATATCTGAATTCTTTCTCTACTTTGCCTTAACCAACTGGGTTTCTTCTCTACCTTGCCTTAACCGGCTGTTTATTGATCTTGCTTTTGACTACAAGGTCAAAGGAAGGGGTTAATGAAGGTCATATTCGAACGTAAAATTTCCTGCTCTTTCCATTTCCGGCGTTAAAAATATAGAGTTCTATTTTTAAAAATCAATTTGATTTTGAAATGACCTTGAAGGTCATTTCCAAAGTTAAGGTCAAATCCAAGGTCACGTGGTACTAGCCAGAGAAAAGTCCTACAACTTTTGTCTGAAATGTTTTTCTGTTTGACTCTTAGTTTTCGAGTTATGTTGCTGTACCGGGACTTTTTGAACACTCTGTATATTATATAGACATTGTATAAGGCAAGTGTAGGCATTACAATAAAGCAAGGCATAATTGGAAGAANAAGCAAACATAAAATATCTAAGTAAAATTATACTTTTTAATTTTATATGTTTAACTACTCTGAAATTATATTGTATTTTTTGTCTCTANTATTTTAATTGCCCAGTTTATTTCCAGTTTTGCTTACAGTTTTACAAACTGTTTTATATAACACTATTGATTTGTGGCATATCATTTGATAANTCTATAAATTACTTATATATTGTGGAATAGTTTTGTATATTATTGACACTTGTATTTTAATNTTAATTTATTTTTTTTACAGTCTGCCTTATAACAGACTGCTTATTTGTAAAGTATTAGAAATTTTCGAAAAAAAATATATAAATTGAATGTTTGTATATTATGTATACTTTATGTATTTTTAATATATGTATATGTAAAAATATAATAATGATTATATAATAAAATATACGTTAATTAAAATTGTTTCTATTTATAATCACAATATGTACTGTAAATTATATTAATAAAAAAAAGGAAAATATATTTATTTTTTGTTGCAGGTACAGTACAGAGCACCATATCGTGCGTCGTAAGGGGAGGGGGAGAAGTAGTTCTCCTCCGGCCGCCTGTTACCACCAGCGGCCCGAGATTTACTTCATCGGCATGGTTACCGATGATACATACCGACGCAGTTACCAATAATACCGACAGTCATATATTACCATAATATTATCATGAACATTGAAAAGATTAACTCTGTATTAAAAGTGACTTTAGTACTTTATATCAAATATTTATTTATTTAATTAGTAGCTTTTACGTGATATGAGAAACTTACTTACGGTAAATGTAAAAAAGTAAAATATATTTAAGTAAGAGAGTAAAACACCGTGA
>NW_018024878.1:0-1292 GCF_002006095.1 Pseudomyrmex gracilis
ACATATAATAAGACAGCTATGGCGACGAATCGTGCTACAGTCGAAAAACAACGTCTCGTAGAAGAATTGCATGCTCCGGCAAGAAGANATTTTCCTCGTAGACGCGTTATCGTACGCGGGTACGACGATCTCTAGCAAGCAAATGTGGTAGAAATGCGTCCGTATTCGCGCTTCAACAGAGGCTACCACTACATATTTACGGTTATCGATGTGCTGAGCAAATACGCGTGGGCTATACCGCTTAAGAGTAAGAGTGGACACAAAGTCGCCAAAGCTTTTGCAGGAATATTCCGAGATAACAAGAGATGTCCGCACAATTTGCAAACTGATTGTGGAAAGGAATTCTACAACACAGATTTACAGACATTGATAAACAAGCATATCATCAATCATTATTTCACATATTCGGGTATGAAGGCTTCGAATGTGGAACGATTCAACCGCACTTTGAAGGACGATATGTGGAAACAATTTAAACTTAATGGATCCTACAAATAGATCGACATACTACCGCGTCTCCTTATGGAGTACAACGCGAGAAAACATCGAACTATCGGTATGCGACCTATTGATGTTACCCCCGCAATTGCCGATAAGCTCTTAACCACAGTGTACAGCAACGTCAAGGTCGCAGGGCCAGCACGATTCAAAGTGGGTGATCCAGTACGCGTGAGCAAATTTAAAACAATATTCGATAAAGGATATACACCAAACTAGAAGACTGAAATATTTAACATTAGTAAAATACAAACGACCTATCCCGTGACGTATCTGCTTGAGGATTTACGTGGACAATCTGTTGCTGGAGGATTCTACGAACACGAACTGCATCGCGTTGCAAATCCAGAAAGTTATCTCGTTGAAAAAGTATTGCGCAAGAAAGGCGACAAGGTTTACGTAAAGTGGCTGGGATTAGACAAATCACACAACTCTTGGATAAATAAAACTAATGTATTGTAAACACACTTTTATAAAACTTGGATAAAGAAAACTAATTTATTGTAAACACACTTTATAAAAATTTACATTTATATAAATTAAAGTTATATATAAGTTACAACATATATAAATAATTATTACACATATTAATTGACAATATACATTTAATCTATATTATACACGGACATATACATAATTTACAAATATATACATAATTATTATTACACATAGTAATTGACAATATATATATAATCTATATTATACACTGTTTTCTTGTCATACTTTGTAATGTCCCCATGGTAACGTTTTGGTAGAATCGGATACCATATACCGCTTATCGTCGTATGGACTTA
>NW_018024878.1:2387-5072 GCF_002006095.1 Pseudomyrmex gracilis
TCTGTCCTTCCAAAATGATGTGGTGGAAATCAATCACACACACAAGTTTATAGTTTTGTAAGAATATAATAGTTTATTAACACTTGTCTTAGCAACAATGTTTTTGTGTTACAGTGTTACGTGTGGACACGCGTGTTTAACAACCAGTACTAGTATCGCGATTTTTAACACACGCACTACTTCTATTTTACGTAACGAGCGCGACACGCTTTAATTACAACCGATTACCACTAGGCTGTTCGTGTACGTCTCTGAGCGGAGTCGATTGTTAATACGCTGTTCGCTTAGCGAGCGCTCGATTCCAACTATTGCTTTTAACACTTATGAGTGCGACACGCTTTAATAACGACCAACTTGTTTCGGGACGTTCGTGTGGATCTCCGAGCGGACTCGATTTTTACTACGCTGTTCACTTGGGAAGCGTTCGGATCCAACTGACCCGCGGCGCGCTCGGCTTAGCCAAGTCGCCGCGTCATCCCTACTCCGCTCTTACGCATGCGCACGATCTACACAAAAACGAGATTTTCTAAAACTGATAGATTTTGACGCGAGACGTTTATTTGATCACAAATAAACGCTCTGATACAATTTTGCCAAAAACTAAAATTTTCTGCCACAACTGTATTTTTTCAAAAATTTTGACCTGAGACGTTTATTTGGTCACAAATAAATGCTCTGGTTCATTTTCGCCGAAATTAAAATTTTTTGCCGAAGTTAGGTTCTTTGGTCTAACCGGTGCACTTTTTCCAACAACGTGTAATTTTGACTAAACACGACAAGTTAATCATAGAAAATCGTATTTCCGGTCTTATTTCGTCAAAATCGCAAAGTTCGTAATTTTTGTCGAAGTTAGGCTCTTCGGTCTAACCGGTGCACTTTTTCCAACAACATGTACTTTCGACTGAACACGACAAGTTTACCTTAGAAAATCGTATTTCCGGTCTTATTTCGTCAAAATCGCAAAGTTCGTAATTTTTGTTGAAGTTAGGTTCTTTGATCTAACCGGTGCACTTTTTTCAACAACGTGTAATTTCGACTGAACACGACAAGTTTACCATAGAAAATCGTATTTCCGGTCTTATTTTGTCAAATCGCAAAGTTAGTAATTTTACCACAATTCGAGGTTAGTCCCTAACTTTTAAACTGTTGCCTAAATTGGGTGTAGCATCCAACCTACCGTACACCGAAGTGTTTTCGCTGACAATTACCACTTTTTCGCAAGGTTAGGTTTTGGCTCAATTACTTGAGGTTAGTACCTAACTTACCAGTCGTTGGTGAAACTTGGTGAGGCACCTAATCTAACGCAGATCTTATTGCTGACGCAGTTTTTACCAACGAAGACACTTTTCGTTAGGGTTAGGTTCTAACTCTCGCACCAAGTCAAGGTTAGGACCTAACACTTTAATTTTTTGCGAAACCTTACAATCCATCTTATCTTCCGAAGTCCATTCCACTCACCGAGTTTCGTCAACAACTGGAATTTTGTGAACTCCTAACACTTGTTCACCACGGGCGATGTTAGGCCCCGGTTACCTTGTGAAAAAACTAACCCTGTGATTTTGTTCGAAAAACCGTTCTAAACACTCAAACAGTTCAAACCGATCCGAAATTTTTACCTTACTCTTTTTATTATTTTTCATCTCGAGCTAAACCGTTCCCTAGCACCACTGTGCGTCGGTTGATTTGCCCGGCCGTAGTGAATATTACATTTACACTCCCTCAGCACATCATTTACCTTGCCATGCTCCCTCTTGCGTGGAGCCCATGTCTTGTCTCGGTTAAAATTTGTCAAATCCGTGTTTATTAACAATTGTCTGATTCGGGTTAATAAAATTAACAATTTCAATTTTGAGTAGAAATCCATCAATCGTTTCCTTGACATTAGTCTAGCTTTCTGGTTAACTTAACCAACAACTCCGGTTGACAATGAGTTTTACTAATCTTTTTCTTTTTGTTTCAGGTGATCATCGCGGCTGACCCTCAGGCTGACCTGGCTCCGTCTGGACCTCATAGAAAACTTAACACCCGTAAGTACAATGCTAAACCTTTGTTTAACAACCAAATTCTCACAGAAACCGATTTCGGGGTTTCACTCATCATTGAAATTGCCAACTGTACAAACTTGGTCAACTCCGTGAAATGTCAGTTTAGCGAGTAATCCCTAATCTCAGGGGATCACTCTAAAATAAAACAAACCCTTAAATAAAACGGAAAGAAACTTGTTCAACTCAGACTAACCTCACCGGGCATTACGTACCGTGAGCGCAAACATAAATACTTTTCTCTCGCACGCAGTTAACTACGCTTGCTCCGGACAACAAAAAAGAAATAAAAATAAAACAAAAACAAAATTAACTTCTGGCTGATTGCCTTTTGAACTTCGCTGCGTCGCCCTCTCACTCCGTGCTGGAGCCCGACTCCGTCCTTTGACAGCGCACCCAGACGTCCGTCAAAAATGACTTTGCCACCGCGGCGTCGAAGAGAGCGTCCGTTGATGTTCCTGGCCGCTCGAACATTCGTTCCACCGAACTCGCTTCCGCCTCGCCGACGGCAGGGATGGCCCCAGCTGGCGACGGTGACAAGGTTAGGTTTTTTTTCGGGGAGGGGGTGCAGGGGGAGGAGCTCCGCCCCTCCCCCGCCAACATGTGTACTATAATATGTGATGCAAATAAATATTTTTCTGAA
>NW_018024879.1:0-1396 GCF_002006095.1 Pseudomyrmex gracilis
GTGCAATATGGCTCTTAGCAAAATAAATCGTGGTTGCATTATTGGAATGTGAGAAGCTGGCCTTTCTTCAGAAGACATAGCGCATCCCGTGCACTCCACAATGTGTGCAAAAGTGGATTTCTCGATACCAAGTCGAAGGAGAAGCTGGTCTCATAGACAAACGAAAACACAATAGGAAACAGCGACCGACAACCGCAGAAGAAAATATGGCCTTAGTTCGCCAGGTAGATAATAGATCCTTTTTGTCCGGTGATGCATTCTGTAAATTAGGTGGGTTTGCAGATATCTGCAAATACAGCACGAAGACGTTTGCACGAAGCAAATATTCATTCGTATCGTGCTGCACGCAAAATTGCCTTAAACAACAGGCACATAGACAATCGCGTTGCTTTCGCAATGCATCAACTACAGACTGCTACACCTGATGATTGGGACCGTACTATCTGGACGGATGAAAAAGTGTTTTGTTCTGCGGATGATCGATTTCTACGTGTCTGGAGGCCACCAAATCGTCGATTTAATCCGCACTATGTGCTTCCTTGCGAGTAAAGTGGGCGTATCACTTGTGGTATGTGGGAGTGGATTAGCGCACATTGTCCAGGAGAATTAATTAAAACATTGCCGCATATGGACGCCGTCAAGTATGTGGATATTCTGGAAAACGTTTTACTTCCCAGCGTTCGCAGAATATACCCTGAAGATGCTTGGCCGACATTTCGATTAATTCAGGACAATTCTGCGGTCCATACATCTCATGTATTTCAAGAATGGTTCGATCACCATCCGGAACTCGAAGTGATTGATTGGCCAGCGAAATCCCCGGATCTCAATTCGACAGAAAATATCTGCGGAGTAATTGTGAAATCGTNGATTCCTGGTCATGAGAGAACACGAGAAGCTCTGGTTGCGCACGCAAGGAACGAGTGAGAAAAGTTGAGGAATAAGCCAGAACTTTCCACAAACCTAAGTGCTTCTATTTTACGTTGTTTAGAGTTAGTTATTGCACGACAGGGATTGTGGACTGGTTATTAAGACCATTATATAGTAAAACGGTACTTTTCAGGACCATCAACGTATTCGGACAAAGNAACACTTACGGACAGAGGACTCATATATATCTCTATGCAATTATATAGAGAAATATAATAAATATAATAAATATATTTAACTCTTTAACCCTTGTTTTATTTCATTCGGAGAACATACACTTGTGTGCTTAAATTAATTTTTCAGTTGCGACGAGTATACTCGGTTAGAACAGAGTAAGTGCATTTGTTGTAAAATCAAAATAAATTATAATAAAACTAACAAAGTTTTTAAAATGTCTTTTTATATTATATGTTTATTACACATACTTATAAAATTGTATTATTTTATCGTATTATTTCATAAAACA
>NW_018024879.1:2621-4858 GCF_002006095.1 Pseudomyrmex gracilis
ATAAAACAAACAAAATCTTATTTCTGATCATCCTTTAAATCTCGGTACTTTATGTTTAAATAATAAAACATAAAACAAAATATTACGCGCCACTATATTAACTAAAATAAAGTTGCAGCGGGTACCATATACTTCCGTCCGTTGACAGATAGTTTGGGCTGTCAACTCCCCTCGTTCTAGGGAGTTTTGCTCATACTCTTGTTCCCGATTGGTTCCTCGCCGTTGTTTGTTGTGCTCGATCCGTTTTCTCGGTGGATGTGCTCCGCACCTCGTGTCACTAAAACTGACGGTGACAAGGTTAGGTTGTGACCGGACGGTTAAACCGTTTGATTAGCTTTTACAGTTGCCACCTGCTTTTACCGCTAAGCAAGAAGGATACAGCCTTTTCGGTCTGTTTCAGGAACGGACTCACCAGACAGATGAACATCCGAATTTGCCGCCTTTGCTCTCGGATCTCCATTGACTACGGACTTCGGACGACAAGAGGGAAGAAAAACTAGACCAGTAATCAGCTGCAGCCTACACTCACCACTAACTGGGTAAAGAGGTAATTTAACAAAACATTTAGTTTATAATATGTAGTCACTAAAATAAGTTTATTAACACTTGTTATAAATAACAATTTTTTTGTGTTACAGGATTGTAGGTGAAGCGCGTTATTAACAACCGTTTATTCCGATATTGCAATCTTTGTTACTTTTGAGCAAGATGATGGTTCTGCGTTCGATTTCTTCGGATGCTCGTACAGCACTCTTCCTTACGTTGAGCAAGACTCGTGGTTACAGCGCTATGCTCTCTTGAGCGCTCGGTTCTAACTACTGCGCGGCGCAACCGACTCCGCAAAGAAAACTTACTTTCCCTTCCCGAGGTTCGCGCATGCGCAACCCGCTTCAAGAATAAGCCTACCGAATTATTGATGAAACTTTGCTGAACTGTTCTTTTACCTAAACCACGTCTATTGACGAAGTTTCACCCATGATTGATAATTTTACACAAAGTTAGCACAAACTTTGAAAACTCCAATTATTGAAATTTACTATCAGCAAAGTCCCATCAACACTCGAGAAGTTCATTCCCNAGGTTTCATCAATAATTCACAACTCCTCTTTTTGTTTCAGATCGAGTCATCGATGAATAAGGATCCCAAGTAAGTACTAAAACTTATTAACACACCAATTATTAAAAATATTTAATGTGGAGCCTTTCCCATCAAAGCTCTTTCCACCCTCGAAATATCACTCATAATTCTAATCTTGTTTCTCTTTTACAGGTGTTGTCAACCCTTGAGAATCTACCAGATCTAAGGTAAGTACGAAGCGTCAATTATTTGTTAAACTCGCAGTATCGTTTCTACAAAAGATACTTTTTACGCACGCCAAGTATTAACAATAATTCAACTTTTAGTGAGAGTTAGGCTTGACGAACACTGACAGGGTTAGGACCCTAACTTTCAATTATTGATCAAACTCGCCTGACCGCCTAATCTAAAGAATAACAGTACGTATGCGAAGTCTTAACAATAATTACCAACGCAAACCGAAACTAACACTAACGTTCAATTATTGATGAAACTTGCTCCAGCGCCTAATCTGAAGAAGAGTAGCACGCACACATAGTTTCGCCAATACTTAGCAACGAACAACAAAGTTAGTACTAACACACAAATATTGACAAAACTCATTCATACGCCTAGTCTAAAGAAGAGTAGTGCGTACACTAAGCCTCNTCAATAACTACCAACGCCAATGGACGTTTGCTTTCAAAACCTAATTATTGCTGAAACTCATCTAAACGCCCAATCTAAAGAAGAAAAGTACGCACGCAAAGTTTCCGCAATAATTAGCAACCCAAACTTAGGTGTTACATATGGACGCATTGCAAAGAGGTACACCACACTGAGGTAAGTACAATAAACTTGCTGAATTATGTGAAATATTTCGTTCAACTACTTTTCATACAAACACCTATTCGCACACGCAATACCACTGACAACTGTACTTCCAGGTGATGTTAGTCGACGGTGGACAAGACTACCCGAAGTAAGTTTACTTTCGTAATTACTGCTTAAACTTGGAGAAACGTCTNATCCAACGTAAACTCGCACGCGTGTTAAACCCGTTTACCTTTATTTCAGAACATCAACAATTTAACGAAGCGTGAGCAATAATTCTTAACGCGGCGTTTTGCTAACTCTTTTTCCTGCTTCAGGTAACTGCCGAACTCTCCAGAAGAAGAAG
>NW_018024880.1:0-4960 GCF_002006095.1 Pseudomyrmex gracilis
TTATATCTTAACTAAATAAAATTTTTAAGACCTTTAACTGTAACTTAACTTAAATAAAAAAAAAATTTAACTTACCCAACCTTGCTAAAAACCAATCCCTCCACCAACTCAAACTTTTTGTTATTTTCATATTCGAGTTGCTCTGCTGTTTCTTTTAATTTAGCATCTTATAATTGTTTGAATTCTAAAATTCTTTCCAACAGCATTGATTCAATGTAACCTACATGTCGGCTTAAAGCATCTACGTGAACCATGCGCTTACCGTCGCGATGGAACAATTTAAATCGGTAATTCTGTAGGCGCAAAGTCCAACGCGCAATACGCGGATTCAGAGTCGCTTTAATCACCGCAAATACAAGAGCATTACAATCAGTGACGATAGAAAAATCCAAACCGTACAAATAGATATGAAACCTCTCTATCGCTTTCACTATCGCGAGCATTTCGAACTCGAAGCTGTGGTAGTTGGCCTCAGCTTCGTTCGTTTTTTGGCTATAATAGGTTACCGGAGACCAAGCACCCGAGTCTTGTCTTTGTAAAAGAATAGCTCCCAGACCGTGAACACTAGCGTCCGTGTGCAACTCCGTTTCAGCCGATGGGTTATACAATTGTAACAACGGATAAGAAGTTAATTCTTTTTTAAGCACTTCAAAAGCTTCTTTACAATTTCTATCAAAAATGAAATCCGAAGATTTCCTCAATAACTTGTGCAAAGGTTTAGCCTTCAACGCGAAGTTTGGTATAAATTTCCTAAAGTAGTTGGCTAGGCCTAAAAATCGTTGTACCTCCACTACATTTTTTGGTCGAGGAAATTTACGAACAGCATCAGTATGCCTTTGACTCATAGTAATTCCATCCGATGAAACAATATAACCTAAATATTTTATTTTTCTTTTAAGGAAAAGACACTTCTTATAGTTCAACACAAAATTGTATTTTTTCAACAAATATAAAACTTTTTTTAAAGTCTCAAGATTTTCATCGACTGTTTTTGACGCTATTAATATGTCGCCTATGTACACTAAAACTTTATCTTAAATAATCAACGGCTGTAGGATTTGCACTAAACGCTTCTGGAACTCGGCCGGTGCCTCACAATATCCAAACAGAAGACGCTTGTATTCGTATTGACCATCCGGTGTCGCAAATGAAAAATATTTCGTATCTTTCGGATGTATCTTAATCTGGTGGAAGCCATTTTTCAAATCAAGCAAAGTAAATACGCTCTTATTATCTAATCGAGCAAGACAATCCTCTTAACGAGAATGAATATTTTTGTTTAATTACTCTACAATTGAGCGGTTGCAGATCAACGCACAAACGTGTTGATCCGTCTTTCTTCTGTACCGGAACTACTCTGGCGCAGTACGGAGAGGTACTCTAGGTTGAACAATATCACGAGCCAGAAGATCATCAATTATGTCCCGAATTTGCCGTCGCTCGGCCCACGCAAAGCGTCGTGGTGCATACGCATATGTTGAACTATCTTTTAGATCTACTCTAACGCAATAATTCTCATCAATTTTTCCGTCAATTAACAAGTTTTCAATTTCAGATAGCAGTTTTTTAAATTTAGTTTTACAATGTATATCCAAATCACTTTGTAAATCTTCGCGAGAATATTTTCAAAATTATCCGCAGTTCCGCAAACTACATCGAAATCAGTCGGCGCAGGCCAATCCTCTTTTCCTTTTGTATCAAGTCGATCAACATTATTTATCATACTTGACGCTGGTTTATACAGAACAGAAATTCCACAAGAATCAAGAAAATCACGACCAAATATCAAATCCGCTTTCAACGCGTTGTTATTCAAAACGCACAGCTCAACTTTAGCTTCAAAACACGGTATTTGTTCCAACCGCAAGGTCGTGACGAATCTGCCTAATATTTTGATCGGCGTATTATTCAAGGCAACATATTCCTTCGTTACAGGCATAAACGAATACAAGGATCTGTTATGGAACTTTTCAATAACACCGAGTTGAACAAAGGAAATCGGACTGTTTGTGTCGACAATCGCCGACAAACAAGTTCTTCTACCGTTAAATTCAATAACCTTTACAATTGAGCCGGTAATACCAAGGTTCTTACCAGTATCGCCGTTTGAGGTTACGTAAGTTACAACAACCGAATTTGAATTTTTTTGGACGGATGAAACCGTTGAAACTCCGGACTGCTTCTGAGCTGACTCCGCTTTCTTCAGCAATTTCGGGCACTCGAACTTTTTATGGCCTTTCTCTTTACAGTAGAAACACGTAATCTCCGTCTTCTTGCAGTCTTTCACCATGTGACCTGTTTTACAGGACCGACATATTACCTCTTTTTATAGATTTAAGCCCTTTTAATTGGGAGACACTTTTCTTCTCCAAATCACTCACTCCCAACATTAATTGCCTCATCTTGTCTAAGAAGACATTAACTGAAGTCACTGTCATAGACAACGCAGTAGCTCGTAAAGAACTTTTTATGATTCCACCAATGAGCAAATTTATCGTGTCAGACTCCGGCAAATCGACCTGGTGTATCAGCGTTAATTTATCAATAGTATACTGATCAAAAGTTTCACTTACATGATTCCACTTTCTTGCTTCTATTTTCTGCATTGCAGCATAAAACGGAATTTTTTGATCAAACATTTTAATTAAATGCTGCTTCAAGCCGCTCCATGACTCCAGCACAGAGCCAGACTGAAAATCAAACCATGTTCGTGCCGCCTTTGTCAACTTATTCGTTGCAGCGAGCAACACCACGTCATCAGACGCACAATGCACTTCGGCTACCTTGTCCACTTGTTGCACCATACTCACACATTTTCGCGATCGGAGCCACAAAAATTCGAAATCTGTGATGCCAACAGTGAGACCGCATTAGCTGATAAAGATGCACTAATGATTGTTTGACAGGCCGGCACAACATTCACGGCACCCGTCGGATTCGCTGCCACTTCTATCCGTCACTGCCCCTGTAGCCGGGAACAAATTCACTTGCTCTAGATTCTGCAGCATATCCATAATCAATTGCTGCTGCCTCAGTGATTTATTCAATGCCTCCATCATCTGAGCAGAAGACATAGCTGGCTGATCGGTCGTTTCTTCCAAAAACTGAGNGCTCCTTCCATCTTGAGAAGGCTCAAAACGCGCCGCCGTCGGCACTTGTTCCTGCTGAACTTCCAATGTTATCGCACGATACATATGCGATATAATTGCCTCCAATTGCCTAGCATGTGTACTGTGCACCGGCACACTCAATTTAACCGCTTCTCGTTGCAGTTGCTCCAGAGTCATCGACTCCAACTTGTCACGCTCCATTTCCATACGATGTTGTTGTGCACGCGTTAATACCATAAGCGTAGAAGAAGTACCGCGTTAATTATTAAATAATACTGCAATAGATGCACTTTGATAATCCCACTTCTGAACTGTAAGATACAAAGAGAGAGAGAGAGAGAGAGAGAGAGAGAGAGAAAGAAAGAGAGAGAGAGTACTGTTTGTGACCGTAGCTAGGATTACAAGGACACGCGGGACTTTAGGTAATTCACTCAGTATAATTTAAATTGATAATAAGGAAAAACACTGTATTTCAATATTAATATTACAAGTCTGATATTTTACAACTAATGAGCGTTAACAATCCCGCAGAGATACAAGTTTCCCGTATCTTATAATTTTAAACGACGTTGTTCGATAACGAGCAGTAAATTACTATTTAGTTTCGGTCAGTTGAGCTTGCCAAAAGCGACTGATTGTTACAGCTCTCAAGCGAGCGTCGCTAACTTTCGATTCCGCTTCGCTGTTCTGAAACACACGTGTCTCCAGCGTGATAAGCTTATTTATTGAAATCGAAGGATAAGCTCTCGACTCGATTTGTACATTTACAATACATGTAATATTACATGTCTGATAAATTCTTACAATAATATACGTCTAATGGATGTCCATAATAGATTTTTTATCGATATTTATAGTAGACGTAGCATAAATATGCATTAGACGTCCATCCATCATTCATTATGGAGATGGAGCTGTGGATGTTGTATGGATCTCTAATAGATGTCATGTTCTGTGTGATTAGTTTATCAAAATAATGCATGTGATAATACATCTGCAGGAATTTGAAACTGCAATACATTAAATTGCGTTTAGTCAATCTGTCATCAGCGCAATTGACAAGCCTGCTTACTATTTGTTGTCAATCTGTCGTGCAAACGTATCGGAAGCTATTGCATATTTGTGTGCCAATTGATGACTAGTTGCAACTGTTAAAGACTGCTAACAATTTGCTATCAAAATGGGTGACAGATACGGCCGCAGATAATTGCCATTTTGTTGCGTGTATGTCAAACAGATAGTGGCTGTGTTCCCTTTTTACTGGCAGTGCTACCATCATGACGTCATAATAGTCCACTGCCGCAGCCATTCCGAAATTACTGTAGCACTGCCAGCAGCATTGTGACCATGGTGTAAGAAATAAGGTGAACCACTCCGAGAATGCGCAGTCGTCCAAGAAAATGGCGGCAATGGCGGATGGTAGGAACCAATCAAATTTTGATCTAAAATTGCATGATGTTCTATATATATGCTTTCCTGCTAAACATCGTGTAACACTAGTGTCCACTAGTGTGAGTGAGACACACTGATATACTCTTTCTCACTAATGGATACTATGTTACACGGTGTCTTGCTGGAAAGCACGCTACGTTTTTTTTCTGAATAGTTATTGCGTATGTAAAAGGCCGTTACAACACTATCATAAACAGTTAATATATTACACCGTGAATATTCAAGTGCAAACAATTTTTAGAATAAAAAAAAATTCTTTTTATTTAAGTTACCAGATTATTGTGTGTTTTATTATCTATCACAGGTAAATGTACAGAATAGGGGAGCCCCCTCCGATCGGCTTCTTTTTCACATATGTTATTAAGATTACCTTCCTGAGTAACAATATGAAGCTTTTA